>NC_092691.1:30411946-30649446 GCF_964275005.1 Diadema setosum | reverse complement strand
TGAATGTATATGATATGAAAACTTGTTTTTGTATTTGCGTACAATCTTCCACTCAAAACACATATAAGTAATGACGAGGAATAAAGATTAGAAATTTGATTAGATTTTCTTTATGTGTGTCTTTGTATGTGTACGCGATTTACACAAGCATTTGGTTGGAGTGTTGTCTAAACGTTACCTCGCATACTGCCAGATTGATAACATTTACTTAGAAAGAAAGGGACTGTTAATGGGATGGTATAATATTGGTTGAGATGGGGATTCAGCTTTTGATTTTTGCCAGATACTTGGAAACCACTTTATGAAATTAAAAGAGCATACAATATTCTAAGAGGAATTCAAAGTTTATTTGATGAAAATCGGTTTTGAAATGGCTGATATAAAAAAAAAAGCAAAGTAAAACAAAGCGATCCCAATCAAAGGTCTGTCCTACCTTTCATTAGGATCGCTTTATTTTGGATATCTCAGGCATTTTAAAACCTATTTTTATCAATGTCTTTAAATTCCTCTTAGAATCATATGTTCTTTCATTTTTCTTAAGAAATTTCTCATCATTTCACAAATGAGTTGGAAAAATGAAGCCCCGCTTCAACCAAAACTATTCCATCCCTTTCATGCAGTTTGAGGAAGATTTACTGTGACAGATTTTTTAAATCAAATTTGTCACCCTCTGTACAAATATATTAGAAAGATCGCAACTGCAGATCTACATTTTAACAATTTACATTCTACATCCATGCATTATGTCGAAATGTGAGTGTCGTGTAGAATTTCTACATTCTAGAAATGTAGAATTTAAATTTTACATAATTACAATTTCATTCTGTTAGCAAACTAATTATAATCCAGATTTATCATTGTATTGTTGAAATGTAGATTAGCAGTTTTGATCTTACAAATATATTTATACAGATGGTTACGATTGATTAAAAAATGTCACAGTTTCTTATGTAACTTTTGTTTAGACATACACACACATACACAAGTCCACAGATGCACACGCACGCACACATACGTACACACATGCACATATAGATAAATACATGATATATCTGTACGGCTTGCTTGAATGTATAATTATCAAATGATATGAATAATACTGGCGTTTATCAAATGATAGATATGACTAATATTGGGGTATTGAATAGTCAAACGAGCAATGTAATACATCCATGCATGTGATACAGTCAGGTGTCGTCACTTTAGAGTCCTGCATCCTACTACATAATGTAACGATCATCAACACTATTATTAAAGAGGATGGCTAGTAACTGACCAGTGGGAATCATTGGGAATGCTGGGGATGATTGTTCCAATTCTTGTGGGGTTCATTTACGAGTACATTATATATCTATTGTTGTGTGAAAATTATTTGCTTCAGCATGGTCTCATATTCAAGTAAAATGCAGTTTAATGCCCCGTCACTGTACAGGCATGCTAGCCTGGAAACATTAAACTGCACATTACTTGAATATGAGACCATTCTGAAGCAAATAATTTTCACACAACAATAGATATATAATGTACTCTTAAATGAATCCCACAAGAATTGGAACAATCATCCCCCGGTATTCCCACTGATTACCACTGATCAGTTACTAGCCATCCCCTTTAAAGTTTCGCTATACGTATTTTCCCACATGGAACGTAAGGTGCCTTCCGAACATTTTTCAATTCCGGGGCTGTGAGCTTCTCTGTAGTTTCCATCCCATAATTCATACTTTTGAAGTTATTGCCTCTCATTCTCTTGGTCACACACCCCGTTCCTCTTTTTCTCCCTCGTTTTCTCTCTATTATCTCTTTTCCAATGTATTCTTTCTCTCTCTCTCTCTGACCATCTCTAAAAGTCAGCCGAATATAGGAAGCATAATTCCCCGTCGGTGGATTGGATGTTCATGGGCCAAAGGAAGGACTGAAATAAAGAGATATAAGAGCAAGTGGCAATCGCGAATGGATAGTCTTTCGCATGATCCCATCGTGATCTCCGCGCAGCTAACTAACTAAACCTCAACTCTACACTTCGATTAATCAATGCTGTGCCCCGGGGATATATGCATGGCAGCTCATCTTTGTCTAAATAGATACTTTGTCATCTTTTCCTGCTCCGGTCAGTATTCATTCTGCTTGTCAATACGTAGTATTATATCATCCTCGTCGCGCTAAATACACGGATACTCACGCCGTTTCGCCACCCTGGTAACGAGACCCATTAGGGCCGTGTACATTTCCGCGTTTTGTAGTCACTTTTTTTTTTAGCTTCTCAACAGAGGAAAGAGGGGAAAAAGTCGACGCTTAAGAAAACTTTAACACCCTCAGAGAGCGTGTTGTCAGAGATGAGAAAGGAACTAAAGTCATCCCTAAATCTTGATGGTATCTACGCTCTCTCTCCCTCCTTTCTCTCGCTCTATCACTCACTATCTCGCTTTCACCCAGCATCCACCGGATGACTCCTTCCCAAAGCCACTGTGCAGCAAGCATGGAGCTTTACTCCTTTAGCCTGTGGGCAATAGAGAAGTGATATATTATGGATTTCTAGCAAAATGCTCGTTTTCGGCATATTTTAACACCTCGAGAGAAGGGCGCGATGATACATATTTTGTGACAGCGCTTATCGGAGAGCTGCGGCGAGCGCGTTGAAGCGAGTGACGGGGATTTAATTGCAGGGGCTGCTCCCCAGTGTGGCGTTCCCCGTCTATCTTACTGTCGGAGCATGGTGCTGCGACGCGGCCCGTCTCCGCGGTGAGGCTGAGTTATAGTTCGTTAGCAGGCGATGAAGATGGAAAACCTAGCGAGATAATGATAACGGCTACAACTTTTCATTTCCCCCCGATTGGCTGCAGCATGACAGACCGGGCGAAGCCTCGACTAAACCGTCGGCCCTAAAAATATCCGGTTTTGTTATGAATGTCCATACGGTTCCGCTGTGTGATCACTCTGCCACGGCCATCATAAATTTCTCGGAGTCACCACACGGCTTGGGTTCCACGACACGCAGAGATAGAAAACGTACGCGCGTGCACACGCTGTCATTTGCATCCATCATTGTCTTTAGACGGCCAAACGATGCTGATTAAGTTGAGACCAATTTGCAGAAGCGCGCGCTGACTCAGTGTACACATCACATTCAAATTTTACCCCTCTCAATATTTCTAGGGAGCAGCGCCGAAGAAACTCCCATTCCTTTATGTCACATCGGAATAACATGCACTGAATTTTGAAGCCTCGGACTTGTTTTGTGTCCGATTTCTATGTGATTCATCCGAGGTAATATTGTATCTACTTTGCTTAAATGGGAATCAGATATGAGCTCTCCAACTCCTGCTTGAACTTGGATGTTGCTTTAGGCCCAACCTGCTGAAACTTAGTAGTCGAGTCATAACCATGAATGAATGGATCCAGTAATTCTCCCTTTTCTTGTGCGAATTTAGAACAAGTATGATGAATTAGTCCGGCGTTTGTATTCTTTTAATTACTTTGTATTATCTGAAAAAAAAGCCGCATCTTCGCATCTCACAGAAGCATATCAATCATCACCTCCCATTTACGCTTAAACTCGGATATCTCTGGTTTAATACCAGTTTCTCATTCTTAACTTTCAATTTTCGAAAGACGCTCTCTCACCGAGATCAGGCCTAATAACTATCCACAACAGTGATGGAAAACGAATTCATATGATGTGTATATACCACGTTTTCAAAGTGACTCACGGAGGTCCATTCAAGACAATTACATTCCATGAAATTCAATCTCCAGTCATTATAAATAACCAAACAAAACAACAAACATCAATTCCATGGAAATTTAATCACAAAAAAGGGAATAGAACACACACACTGCTGGTGTGGTTGGATTTAAGAAGAGGCGCATTAACAAAGTGAATTAATCTTATGCATATTAGTTCATAGTTATCTACAAATAAGGAATATCCAGAAACCAAATGAGAGAAAAAAAGAATCCAAGGGCTCATAATTTCTAGAATATACATGACACCTGAAAAATTAGTATTTTTGTACTTTTGATGGCTTCCTTGTCTGATATTCTCTTCCAATTACCACTTTAGTTTCTGCATAATAGTAACTCACACATTACACACCCATACACACATACATACATACATACATACATTTATACTCTACAGAAAGAGGGAGAGATATTTTTAAAAAAAATGTATGTATGATTGACATCATTTATTCGGAGAACATACTGAGTACTCTACTATCTTCGTTCTTTTATCATCTTCATTCGTCGTTGCCTAATGGCTTAACATTGATCGCAGTTTAACTCTCTCTTTTTATTGACACCAGAATTTATTAATCACAGCAACAACAAAACAAACAAACGAAGTGGATAATAGAAAATGAAGTTGAACCCTTAGAACAAACAAGCATTTAGCTGACATTTTAAGCTGTCCTTCACGTTTTGAATCAGAGCCGCTCTGTCCATGCGCGCGAAACATCATAATCATGAAGCAAGCCTGTTGGCCTTGTGCAAACCTTCCGCAAATGGACCCTTGGTACGTGCGCAAAGCCGACCCAGTATCACGAAATTTTGTCCTCGTGATCACAGAGCTGGCTTCGTGACGTCATGGCATGATACACAACGACATTGAGCTGGGTTCGTTAGCCGACCGCTCGAAGCCACTGGCTTGTCAGTCCGTGACAGTCATGTCCGAAGTTCTTCTGTCACGAACATTGTCCGACATCTTTTTTTTTTTTTTCAGTTTACCTCACTCTCTTCCTTTCCTCTTCTTTCACTCTTTCTCTCCCTATCTATCTATCCCTTCGAAAGGCAAGAGGACAGAAAGGATAAGAAAGGAGAGAACAAAACAAAACATTAACAGCAAGAAAAATTTCATCTTCTCGGTGCGTCTGTCCGAGCGAATTGAAGTACGCCAATTAATAATCGCTCCTTACCGGAGCGTGAGATCTGGTGGCGGTAATCGTGTCGTATTCACAATAAAATCGATGAAGGAATGCGATGGATCTGTTTTCACCTATTCCTGGACGATCGCATGCACCATGCTGATGACTGCCTGTCATCGGTTAAACAATAAATGAACTTCTTCTTCTTCTTTTTTTTTCCTACGGCATGGGAGGAGGACAAAACCGAACACGTAAAAGCTCGACCGCCCTGCCCTGTCCGCCTCAGACGACATTACATAAAACAGGAAAAGTGGAATGGGTGCACAGGAATCGCTCTCGCGCGCTTCCTTCGAACACGTTTTCGGCGCTGTCCCACGGGATTAGGTAGCTGAGATTCTTGCAGTGGTTCGGATCTCGCAAATCATCCGGCACGAGTGTAAGCATGAGAGGAAAAGAGACGAATAAGAATCAAGAATTAAAAAAAAAAAGAAATTGTAGAAATTGCAGAAATTGCTTTATATTTTGACGTTTGCGAGTATGCTGGAAATTGACAGGGCTTGTATCGTCACCTTGATCCCTCAAAAAAGCTGTTGCATTCCAAGATCGTGAACCGATATCAGGCTAAACATATTTCTTAGTGAAGGATAGTGAAAAAGAAAGTAATTACATCTGAAATATCAGAGTAACAATTAATAAGATTGACAATCCCTTTTCTTGCTGAATGCTGTTTAAATATGAGAGCTATGAAATGACAATTTCGCTACTGCCTGTCGTTTTTCCTACCGAAGCAAGACCGGATGATTAAAGGTAAGATACATGAAAACACAGAAATCTAAGAAAGCAATCTGCGATTCAAAAACAAACGCTCTCGAAAACTTTGGTACGTTTTAAAGCGTATAATTTTGGGGTTACAGACCAAACACAGTGAAGGTTGGTCATGCCTATCCGTTTTGAGAAGTCCAGATCTTCCGTAGATCACCAAAGATGTCAGATGAAGATGTAACTGGCCTCAGTGAAGCAAAGCAAGAATGGCTTCCTTCGAGCAGTTACGTCAATCAAGGAGTCGTGTGAAATGTTTATTCATGGAGGGTTTGACCTGTACAGATATAATTCTAGTTGTGAAAACAATTATTGTTCCAGGATTTTCCCCGGTTGCACTCTCATTCTCTCAACCTGAATGTTTGTTTGTATGTTTGTTTCCGTGTGAGCGTGTAATTATGTATGTGTGTGAATGAGATAAAACGTATAGACGGAGTTGTATCGGTGTTGTTTGTTTGTGTGTGGGTTGGTGTGTGTGTGTGTGTATGTGTGTGTGTATTATAATTAACACCACATACAAAATTGTTTGTTGAGACAACACATGTAATTGAAATTAAGAATTTACACGCCTCATGCCTAGCGTCTCGCATTCCAACAGGTGTTTTGGGACAGTGGTGAATGTGTCATACATTGCCACCTCTCACATTGGACCCTGATTAACGATAACAAGTTTCAAAACGTCCACCCCGTAACCCGTCCCCATTCCAACACACCACCAAATCACCCCGACACACTTTCACCGTAATACATACCATCACACCACCATCGCTGCCTGCCATCAACCGTTTCTCGTTAGCCATCACAAACGAGTTAATAGAAGGAATGGACAGGGCAGATTTTAGGCAAAGAGAAAAAGAGAAAAGAAAAAAAGACAGACAAATAGAAAGACAGAAATCAAGATTTTTATTAAAAATATTTAAAAAAAACCACACATTATGTCAAAGTATGTACTGAGAAAAGAGGCTCTGGAGTAAAGGGTCTATTCAAGCACTTAATCTTCCCAAGCCGTACTATGTGCAATGAATGGGACAAAAATAGGATGTAAAACTCCATAGCAACAACAATGGATTATCACATTTTATCTATGACTAATTCCAACTTTCAAAGCAGTAATACCCTTTCAAAAGTTATTAGAGTTGATTTGAAGAATGTGAAAAGGGTTTCTAAGACATCTAAAGGGGCCCCTTCAGACATAGGCCTACCTAATCACACTAAATATGTGTTGTAGAAAAACTGCCCAGAGCACCATTTCTCATTTGTTTTATGATCTTAAACTTTAGAATGATGAAAGAGAAGAATTGCTCTTTAAGAAAATTTGAAAAACTCAAGATTGACTGGATTGACCCGTTTCACCCATTTTGAGTCCTCGTGTAAAGTGAGGGCAATGCGACTTTTTGTTGGTTTTGTGATGCACGGTCCCATATAATAGTATCCACGATGGAGTGATAAGAGACACAAAAGGGATAGAGTATAATAATGTCTCATTGAGATCTCACCTGCATCTCTTGTTCAGCAGAGAAAAGTTGAATGTCGCAGTTCGCCACACACAACACGCTGATCCCAGGAGGGTAAGATTCTAAAGAAAGTCATGTCTGTAATTCAAGTAAACTCATTCAAAGAGTTTTGATTTGCGCTACTGATTATCACTAACCTGTTTTCCTTTTCGTACGGTAACGGGTCTGAACCTATAACTTTACTTTGGTCTTTTGTTTGTTTGTTTGTTTCATTTTCCATCTGACAAGATAGATGGATTGCCCTTATTCAGCTGTACTAGCTGATCTTCCATTAATTTTGATCCAGTTGGGGTGGACGACTTCACCGGGTGAGGCGCCCTGCTTTTAACATTGCTTAACGATGCATGAATGAAGCGGGATCTTTTCCTTGGTTGAGTCGTGACTCTCTCACACAAGGGACCTCCATCTTATGTCCTATTAGAGGGAAAGAGTGCTTTGCTGCTACTAGAATGGATGGCATGATATCATGCAACATTGCTCAGTGAGACTTACTTGGATTCGAACCCGTGCCCTAACCCAGGCCATTCGATTGAAAAGCAGATAGGAAACAAGCTTTTGAAGCACCGTATCGAGTATTATCCTGGATGTGATTGGAAATTAACCGTGATAAAAGCTCTCCATGAGTGATCAAAAACCTGCAGATATTCTTTCTTTTTATTTCATCTAGGAATATCAAAACTTCCGAGAAGGATTTAAATGAAAAGCAATAATCCTAAAGCAGAATATCTACATGTTTTTTTAAACATGACGTAAACCCATGCCGAAATCGGATCATGGAAGGATCTAGCATTTTGTCTAGGGTAACACGCATGCAATAATACGTGAATCATCGTCAAGATAACATCTGGCGATCGGGTATCGATTGACATAGTTTCGTATCGTTTTCAAAAGTCATGATGAATAAAGAATTTCTCCACGTCATTTTCTGAGAGACGCTACTATTCTCTTATTTCTTGCAATGCATATGAATATTGGGACTACTACAGATTGAAAAGGAATCTCTGTCAGAAGCTTGACCAAGCATGATGATGTCGCATTGTCTGAATTTTCGGTGTGTCTTTGGATAGATAAGTTACGAATCAGATGGAATGCATCAATCATGAGTAAAATATTCCGATCGATTTCCATCGATTTCAACCTCCGCTAGTGGCAAAGAGCCTGACTTTCTATATTACTTTGTTTTTTTGTCTTTTTCTCATCTTATTCGAGAATTAACGTGAGGGCGGGAGCGATTAGATGAAGTACAGCCGTCTCGTCGACACGTGGGCGTCTTGCTTGAGAACAGGAAAAGTTTCTCCGAAGTGCTGATTGGTGGCGGGTCTGCTCCTTTCTAACCCCATCGCAGCCCCTCTCTTTCGGTATGCGCATTTTCTAAATAAATACTTGAGCACCTCCCCCAACTCCACCCCATCCCTCCTCGAGAATATGGGAGAAGCGGGGGGGGGGGGGGGGTGGTGGGGATGGATGGAGCGACTTCTCTTGCAAAGTCCTCCTCTCTATAGAAGCAATCGGTCCAAGGAACTCCTGATTCTCACAGTCGTATACACCGCCATCTACCTTGTCGAGAGTCTGTATACCAGAATGAGTGGCAAGCACACACAACCCACGCACACACGCACACGCACACGCACACATACACCTGCACACATACACAAGCGCACAGGCTCATACACAAGCGCACAGGCTCATGGATACACACGTAAAACACAACCCCACCCTCCTGCTCTATAGTCCTCCTCTCTATAGAAGCAATCGGTCCAAGGAACTCCTGATTCTCACAGTCGTATACACCGCCATCTACCTTGTCGAGAGTCTGTATACCAGACCCCACCCTCCTGCTCTATAGTCCTCCTCTCTATAGAAGCAATCGGTCCAAGGAACTCCTGATTCTCACAGTCGTATACACCGCCATCTACCTTGTCGAGAGTCTGTATACCAGAATGAGTGGCAAGCACACACAACCCACGCACACACGCACACGCACACGCACACATACACCTGCACACATACACAAGCGCACAGGCTCATACACAAGCGCACAGGCTCATGGATACACACGTAAAACACAACCCCACCCTCCTGCTGGCGCCTGGCGGCGAGCGCAACTCCACTCCGCCTTAGATGGGTGGTAAGGGGGGTAGCATTCATGTTCGTCTCATGTTGACGTGACGCAAGGAATACGCAAATGAGAACCCGAGGTTGTCGACCGTTCGGTTACTGAGGGCTAATGCCCCCTTCTGCTCGGACAGCGAACTTTCCACACTTCCTTGATTCTAGATTTCCTCTTCTTTTGCTCTCATACTCTTTCCTTTTTCTATCTCTGACTCTCTCTTCCATTCTCTTGTTCTCTATACATTCATCAATGTCTGTCTATTTATACATGTATTTGCCATTACCTTTATTCATCTCAATCTATATCTTTCCGTCATAATATATCTTGCTCTTAAATCTCCCTCTCTGCGCTTTCCGTTTCTCTTTCTTTCCACTCATTCTACTCTCCTTCTTCTATGTTCTTTCATCGTGTTCATCTTCTCACACCTGTTCGCCGGACTGCGACTCACGTAAGAATTCAGACCCGAACACCCTACCCTGCCTTGGAGCCGGTCGACTCTCGGCTGAAATATCTCGTTCCCAAAACGCGGGCGCACTTCACCAAATGGGAAGCGAATTTCAACCCTATTTTTAATCTCGCTCGATTTCTGTAGAGTTTCATCGTGCTTCTCCGTGTGTTGTTGTTGTTGTTGTTGGTTGTTAACGGAGTGACTTGTGGGGATTTGTTTTCCTCGCCTTTTCTTTTTTCTTTTTAAGATAAATGATTTTTCTCACCAAACATGGTAAGAATTCAGAGTCGAGCATGGACAAACAAGTCACAAAATTGAACATGTACATTTCAAGTAAATTTGCGGAAGTTTTGTCTCCATGGGGTTTACTTTCCTCTTCTTTGTTGTTGTTGTTGTTGCATGGTTTTTAAACGAATTTGACTGAATCTTCGGAATCAGCCGACACGTAAGCTAACACTTGCACCGATCACGCGGGGCGCATCGGATGCAGTCAAATGATTGCTTGGGGTAAAAGAAGAAAAAACCAGCCCTCGCTTTAGAGCTACGATAAAATTACCGTGCAAATTGAGAAACATCCATCGGAAGGATTCCACGGTTGCGCTTTTTAAAATGCTTCTGAAGAGCTTTCCACAAGCACTCATGAAGTTTTCATGACATGTCTCTCTCTCTCTCTCTCTCTCTCTCTCTTTCTCCCTCTGTCTCTTCGTCTTCTCTGCCTTTTTTTTTTAAGTCTTCTTTCCATTTTAAGAAATAAGGAGTCGTGCGACTTCAAGAGTCTGGAAAATTAACAGCCTTCAAAAAAGAAGAAATCTATAATGCATAACAAACAGTGATTTTGAAAGTCAGAAAACAAAACTTTAGCGAATTACCCTAAGTAAGTCTAAAGTTAACCGAATCGTTCCGCACACACAGCTAGATAAATGCGCGCGCACACACGTACACACAAATGCACGAAACCAAACAAGAAAGTTTCTTTTTCACTGTAAACACCGTATAGATTCAAACGATTGTAGAGGTTATACTTCTCTTGTATCTTGTCATTTTGTTTGTCCATTAGCACTGGAATACATTCTACAATGCATTTTCAGTGCAGGACTTTTTTTTCCTTTTGCGATTCCAAGTATTCAGTGAAGTGATGATGTATAAGAAGGAAAATCAATCAATTCTAAATGAATTAAATTTTGCTGAAATGAAGACGTCCTGAAAATTAAAAGGATCAGGATTATAAACACACTTTTTGATATCTATGACCTTGACTGCCCTTTCTTCATAATTTCACAATTGATATCATAAATCCTTCGCATCATCTGCAACTAAATCCTTCAAGATCTTTTTTTTTTTTTTAATCCTATGTGACGGGAACATTTCAATTTATTACCGCCTATACGCCTGAGATTCATATAATCAAGGGAGGTGATAAAACTATGGCTCAGTCGGTAGCGCGTCTGCCTCCAAATCCACGTCACCGAGTTCGATTCCCGAACCAGGCTGGGCAAAGGTGTGTGTAATCATACTTTCCCCCTAGTACAATAGGCAAAGCACCCTGTCCCTCTGATAGGACATAAAATGGAGATCCCGCGTGCAAAAGAATCACAACTCATACGCGTAAAAGGTCCAGCTTCATCAATGCATTCATCGCAAAGAGTAAAGCGCGTAAGCTGGTGAAGTTATTCCACCTCACATCCTATTATTGGACTCTTTGGAAGACCAGCTATAGCACAGTTGAATATGTGCTATCCAGCCATCTTCTCTGGTGGAAAAAAAAAAAGAAGAAGAAGAAGAAACAGACAACTAACCATAATTGGTTCATCCCTAAGCCACTAGGGATTCTATCTTCATTGCCTTGCTACACGTCTGGCAAAAATCACTTTCAGAAAAGTCAAAACAAAAAGACTGAATAGTGGATTGTATGTATGTGTGCGTTTGTGTATGATGTATGTATTAATCTATTAGTTCAACTTCTTTGGACTTTCCTTCAATTCCTTTGGTCTGCAGACAATTCAGTTAATCCTCTCAGTGCCGAGTAGTCAAATGTGCACAAATGTCACACACACACACACACACACACGCACATACACACCTATGAACAGGAAATGAATGTGCATGACACGCAAAGGGTTAATCCATAATTGCAAGGTAAGTCACATACACTATATAATAAGTCAGTGCAACCTGAGCATTGATAAGTGATCATCTTTACACAAACCATTACAGGAAGAAGGCCGTTCTGATGATATCCATATGAAAGATAACTTTATTTTGTTTGACGATAAAAATCGGGATCCCCAACTGATCGCAGGCTATTTGACTCCCCTTTTTAATGTCTGCAATACACCATATGATCAAATATGAGCTTATATAACATTATAATCAAATAGTTGTAGCTTATCATGAAGGTAGGCGGCTACTTGAACAATCAGGAGATGAGACGGGGGTGTTTGGTGGAAAAAGCATTCCGTTCCAGTCCCCCATATTGATGCTGTTGATGCTATTGGCAGTTCCTAAATGGGCAAAGTATCGTATGGAAGGATCTTGATTATCGACCCTTTAGTTGTGTGTGTGTCTCTCTGTGTGTGCGTGTTTATCAATGTATGTATGTGTGTGTTTATCAATATATATATATATATATATATATATATATATATATATATATATATATATATATAGTGTGTGTGTGTGTGTGTGTGTGAGAATGAACAAGAGAATGGAGTCATGTGTCTGTATCATCTGGGCAGAAGAGCATTCCGTGCTATGGTGGCACTGGAAGACAATGGCAGGGCTCGAAGTAACATCTACCACCAGTGCGGCGGGCAGCCAGTCGCAGCTAAAGGCCACTCCCACTCGCTCGCACATCATCGTCAACCAAACGTTCTGCCGGCTTAATTCAATTAACGCCGGTCTACATGAATATCTAATGCAGATTATGAAAACATGATAATTAAGGCAGATTCACAAGACAGATGGAGGAACTGTGAGGATGGATAGAACTGCGAATAGACCGGGAGAGATCGGGAGAAACAGAGAGGGAGTGAGAAAGATGAGAGAGTGAAGAAATGGAAGAGAGAAAGTTATAGTCAGAGACGTGGAGAAGATGGTATGGAGCGCGTAGCAGAGTGATACTAAAATCTGGGAGAAGTCTTACTCTATGGAACGTCATCAGCTTAACTGGCGTATTAATCACTTTTTCTGCGCGCGGGTTCTGCGTCGCGGGGCCCCGAATACCGCTCATTGTCTCGCCAAACGACGGACAAAGTGCGGGCATCAAAGACGTTCGTCATCCGATAAAAGCGCAATCAAAAAGCCGACGAAACGAGAGAGCTTCGCGCCCTGGCGGGGAGAAAAAAAATGCTAACACCCGCTGCTTAACTGCCTGCTTCAAGATAATCAGAGGCGCTATATCTCGCCAAAAGATGCCGCGTGTAAATCATCCATATGTAGAATAAAAGCGAGTAAGATAGGACTGGAAAAAAGGGGTAAAAAATACAAGAAAAGAAAATAGTGGCCCCTCCTCAAGTTGATTTCTCCGTAAATATTTTAGGTCATACATATTTGAGAAGATTAACTCTACTTCAACCTCACCAAGGCATTATCGAAGCCAGCGTAATTTCCAAGTTTGGATAGGAATAATTATTAGCAATCCCTCTGCACATTTTCATTTTCCCGATGCTTGCAAACGATAATGGAGTGAAAATACACCACAAGAAAAAAAAAATAAATATATACACAGTCAAACGGGCAGGCAAAATTACTGTTTTGAAGCTTATAGTTTGTTCGCGACTCGTTCTCCTATTACAACTTCAATTTAGGGTAAATGACATGCACTTGATTTCTATCTCTCCTTCTCTTTCACACATAAATTCTCTCTCTCTCTCTCTTTAAATATTTGTAATTTATTACTGCACTCGTCGTAGTCCGCTCAGCAAATCGCAGTGATCACAGGATGGAATATCTTGCAGAAAAAAAAAAGAAAACAAAAACAAGCATACAACTGAAAAACAACAATCCTTTAAAGCAGACGATATGTAAAGACGGACAAACAAGACGGATATAGGAGCCAACACATGTTGTTCCTTACAAGGGACAGTGCTATTCCTTATAAAACATGTAATACTAATTTGCTGCCATATGACTTGTCTTTTGTAAGATATATATATATATATATATATATATATATATATATATATATTATCTATTTGTTTGTCTTCGAAACTGGTGTATATCAGAATCGCTTTGAACAAGTGCAGGTAATGCTTATGTTTTCGAGAGTTCCCTACAACTCCGAAGATATTCCCCATATCTCATTCTGTAGGCCTGTGACAAGCACGAGCGCCAATCAATTAACTGTCGTATGTTACACGCCCTCAGAAGTCCCATTGTTACTGTCCTGCGTCGTATCTCGACCCACATTTCAGCCCTTGACACCCTCATTCAATAACATCGCGTGGTAGGGTTGAATGTGTGGTAAATACTTTGGAAGAGTTCATTGTGCTACATATATAGTCTGTATACTTACCTTTTCCATATCCAAACTCTGTTTTTTCTGTACCCCACCTGCCCGGCTGGAAATGACTGGATTCCATACTGGATGTTATAGTTATAATATACTTGAAGGCTGCCGATAATGCAACCGCTTAACCGAGTTTAGATTTTTAGAAGGATGGCAAAACAAGGTGATGGATGTGTTATGAAAGGGTACGAACCTCTGGTGCTGTTTAGAACTATTGTTCAGAAGTCCAGTCCAATCTTACTGTTCATATCATTGTCATATCACTGCTAATCTTGCATTATCCCATATCGGTTATTCTCCTGAAACATCGAACATGATAATAATAAACACAATTTCGACTGACTCACAGTTATCTAGACCATCGCACAGCTAAAATGGAGCTTGGATTATGATATGATTTAAGGTATAAAAAAAAGACACTCGAATTCTAAATTCACTGCACAAGACTATAAAATGTTGTCTGCGTCATAAAATTGAAGCATAGTGAAGTAGTGGTGTGATGTAGTAGTGATGTGGTCTTCGTCAGCCAGTGGTCTCTTCCCGAGGGCTTTAATAAGTAATTTTTATTTCCACAGCACTGAATATCCAGCAGCACACCTAGATCGAGAGGGACATAGTGAATACAATGATAATTATCCTTAAAGGGGATACGAACTGGACAGCAATTGAACCCTTGAAGATCTGCTTCGGGAATGGGGACCCTATACCCACTATCCCACAATGCATCACGAAGCACAGCGCTCTCTGCGTGGTGGTGATTTGGCTCAGCCGGTAGCGCGCTCCGCCTCCCAATCCATGTGAGCCGGGTTCGATTCCCGAGTCAGGCTGAGTAATGCTGCGAGCAATCATACCGACACCTCTCTAGTAAAAGGCAAAGCATCATGGGTCCTTGGGATAGGACCTAAAATGGAGGTCCCGTTATGTGAGAGTCAGATCCCATGCAATAAAAAGATCCGCCTGCATTCATTCATCGCAAGGAGCAGGAGCAAGAAGCATAACCCGGTGAAGTGGTCCCGCCTCACATCCAACTGGACCCCATGGAAGACGAGCTGGTGTAGCTGAATACATGGATATCCAGCCATCTTCTTAGATGGAAAATGAAACCAACAAACAAAACGTAGGTTAGAGATCTGTGGCAGAGTGGTGTAATAAATCTACCAGTTCATCATAAAGACTTGTTACACTTGATCCCCCTTTTGATAATGTCTTCCAAGTTTTGCAGATTCCATTGTCGTCCGCATTTGGTGTCTGTGTGCGTGTGTGTGTGCGTGCGTAAACGTCATTGTTCATTACTTTCCCATGTCTGTTTTTTTTTCTTTTTTTTTACGTGAAACTCGTAGTGATTAAAAACACCTCGGCAGATTTCGATATGTAATGACGAAATCAAAATGTAACCGCAATGATTTGAAAAAAAAGACCCAACTAATAGCAGCCGTCATTCGCTGTAACACATTTAGTCGCTTTCATGGATGAGAATAACCATCCATTGTCATTAAGGGTTAGGGAAAATTTGAGAACAGACGGCTAACACGCTTGTTTCCTTACGTGCCACGTCGAATCAAGAATGTCTGAGTAACGACGTATCTTTATTAATGTATTTTTAAGTCCTGCTTTTCATCTTTGAGTCAGATTTCATAATTATATGTGAAGTTTTAAGAGGAGACGCGTGGTGAAAATTACGCTCTCCCTCCCCTCCCCCCGAACCCCCTATACACATTGTACTCGCATTTGACGCGATGTGGAGTGTGCACGGTTAGGCGGGGAGAAAATATTTCGATTGCCACAATATGAAGACAGCGAATCAACGTTGGTCATGGTGAGGGTCTCTCTGCATTGCGTCACATGGTCTTTTGTCATTATGTTTAGAATGAAGATATGAAAGCTTTCGATCTATATATAATAACTATAACAATTTTCATAGAGTACAAATATTACATTTAAGTCTCTAAGGGCTTTTTAACAATGAGAAAAGACAGGTACATGTATAAGAACACACATACACACAAAAGGAAAATTATACACATATCAACCTAGAAAAACACATCTTTAAATCATACACATAACAATGATAATTACTTTATAAACAAATAAGCCTTCAATAAAGGTTTGAACTGACCTAGTGATAAACATTCTATGATATCGTTGGGGAGATGATTCCAAAAATGATGTACAGTATACACGTATTGAATGTGGAAAAAATCGTTGACCCCATGATTTAGTTACTACATTAACGGTGTTAAGTTTATTGTTTGGTGCTAGAGCGAAGTATTCTGGAAGTTGGACATTCTTGGAGGAGCTGTTGCAAATAATGAGGAGCTAACTGATGTTGACATTTCTATGCAATTATAAGTAGTTTCTAAACTAACCTTTCTTTAACTGGCAACCAATGCAATGTGTGTAGTAGAGAAGAAATATATTCATGAGAGTGAATTCGAGTAACAAGTCTTTTTCACCAGCTACAGTGTCAAATTAACACCACGAAGTGCCAGGTGAACACTTTTTAACACCGTCACAATACATTTTCTACACGTGTGAGTGTGGTCCTCTATTGAAGATTGATCGGTGTTAGATTTAACACCCATGGTGTTAAATCTAACACCGATGTTTTTACAGTGTAGGAAAGGCAACTTATACCTTTCAAGACCCCATTTTTTAAAGTGGAAAACAACTTGCGCCAACTTTCACCTCAATCTCAACTAAAGTTTTGGGTGTTATAGGAACAAGTAAAGTGCTCGCTGTCGATATCGTGTGTGTCCAACCTGAGGCAGGGAATTTGCAATCATTGATAATGACAGTGGTTGTAAATCCCCAATAAAAAGCGCTATGATGGCAATAAGTAGCGATACTTTCCCCCTGAAATTGAAACTTTAGATCAGCTGCACTGCGTACATATACATCAGCAATCCTGAAGTTAGATTGGACTGCGTTGTGTTGCCTTCCTCCCCTACCCCCCCCCCCCCGACATTTACACTGTTTTCACCCATTATCCTTCCTCAGGAACATAACATTCCACCATAACACTCATAGTTATAATACATGGATGATATGTGCACAGAACATAACACTCCACCATTAACACTTATACAATGCATGAATGTATACACGTATATGATATGTGCACACATTGTTGATGATAATGATGTGGTTTTATGAACTGAGGGTATAATATTCTGCGGATGGCCTTGTTATACATGTATTTTGTATTCAGCAGTGACGGGCACTCAGGTTTTACATCATAATGGGTAAAGTGGCGCCATGTAGTTACAAAATGTTATTCAGGTATAACAGAACCACACAGCAGTATTCGAATTCCGGACCTTCTGTTTGATGGAGCCCAAGCGCTCCCCCGCTGTAAATTCTACAAGGGCGAATTGTATACACAATACTGCGGTAAAGGATTACACCACAACACAAACGGCAATAAATGTCAGGCATTTCATCTCATTTAGATGTTGACAGTGGACTTGATTTAAATTTGATTTCTGCATAAAAATTCCCAAAGTGAAATAACAAATTGACACATTGTCTAATTCAGAGGAGTAACATGATTTAGTTTATCTTTAAATACACACACACACACACACACACACACACATGTGTGTGTGTATGTATGCATATATATATATATATATATATATATATATATATATATATACATACACAAGAGGGTCATCTTGTTTATTTTCGGAATTGTTCATGCCAACCCTGAAGAAGACGTGTCTATGCGTCGAAAATTTGGTTTTAATGAATAGCACTGTTGGACTAAAATGCATTTCTACCCTACTTCGTCATCTTTTCTGTACTGGTACCAACACGCGAACTGCAAAACAAACATCATATACGTATACATAAATGTATATATATATATATATATATATATATATACACTGGACAGCAAAAGAAAGTACCCACTTCTGTCAAAGGCTGCACACAAAAATTCACCACCTAGAAATAAACAATTTTTGTACACAGGTATGCTGCAATGTCCATAGTAATCACATACCCAATAGGAAGTGATTATCTTTATTACAAAGAAAAAAATGACATGCACAGCATCTTGGTCACTAAATCAAAAATCACAAAATGTAGCAGAATGAGCCTTACAAGCCTCACAAGACATGGCATAATTTTCCTGATGGAAGCTTGTTTAGACCAGAGTAAAGTAATGTCAAGTCTAAAGAGCTAACTGATTTTATTCTGAGAATTAGCATAATCAGGAAGGATAGCATCCCTAAATACAGAATACACTCATTAACATCATTTTGACGAAACAGGTGTTCACTTTGACATATTGGTTGTTTAAAAATGTTATCCATTCAGTGGTCATTTTTGCATGGTGGAAAGTGCTGTTGTATATGGGACTTTTGATTCAATGACCAAGATGTTGTGCATGTCAAGTTCTTCTTTGTTATGAAGACATTCACTTGCTTATGTGCATGTGAGAAGTAAGGGGCATTGTAGCACACCTGTGTAAAAAAAATGGTATATTTCTCAGGGGTGAATTTTTGTGTGCGGCCTTTGACAGAAGTGGGTACTTTCTTTTGCTGTCCAGTGTGTGTGTGTGTGTGTGTGTGTGTATATATATATATATATATATATATATATATATATATATATATATATATATAGGCGTGTAAGCAAGAAGAACAGGAAGGTGCAATGGAATAGAATTAACTTGGGAAAGCATTACATTCGAGCTGTCGCTGGTCATTTGACTTAAAGAAGCCTGATGACATTAAAATTCCTGCTCTATCCCCACCCACCTTTCGTTCTTCTCTCGCCGTGCCACTGACCGCTGAGACGACTGTGGACCGTCAAAACCGATCTACGCATAAAATTATCACGACAGGTGAGTACAAATTGGTTTTTGCCGAAGGTGCGCTATTACCATGACAATAAAACAATAGCATTCATTTTGATGTGTTGAAGAGCGATTGTGCATGCGCGTATAGCGATCGAGGCAAAACTGTTCTTTCTATTCTTCAGTGGTAGAACAAAAACGAAAGAAAAGAGGAAAACAAAAACAAAAATGAGGAAGATATATATATAAGATTCACCCTCCCCGCGTTCTATTACATCATAGATTTAACGCCCAACGAATGCTAGTAGTCAAATAGGTTAACTTCTTTCGAAAGAGTACGCTCCATCATCATCGCGAAAATGTGGCAGTTCTTGAGGACTCGCCATCCATCGCCAACTAACAGGGCAATCACCGCGCTGCTTTTTTTCTTTCATCTTCTTCTCACTTTTCTCTTTCAGCAGCGCATTTTCATAGTTTTTGCTCCACGAACTTTTCTCGACGTTCTGCACGAGAGTACCCTCTCTTACTCTTTTGATACTCTCAGTTTTTTTTCTTCTCCCTCTCGTTCTCTCCTTTACGAATTTGACACTTAGAATACCTTTTTGAGCTCTCTTTGCCTTTCACCGGAACAAATCCGTCTGGACCGTGCGAGCGTCAGATCGCGTGGCCAAAACGCACGAAGCGCGCGCGAGGCAGGTGCGACATTTCCTCGGCCGACCACGCCCCCTTATATAGTCTCAACGCAAAAGCGTAACCGACTGCTTCACTTAACGGGCACATCCGAAACGCAGACAACCACCGCTTCAAAATAATGGGAAGACGAGGACCGCATATGATAGCTTTTGGCATCCGGCGATCCCTAGCCGGTGAACTTCTTCAAAACCTTCGAAAGCCTTCCGAAATTTGATGTCAACACTATACACCACGACGTTCTGTGTTCAAAGGTTTGCAGATGTAGTCTATCCTTGAGTGGGGTGTGCTTTTTTTTTTCTCTTGAGGGGACAATAGAGCTAGACATTCGTAACTTTAATGCTTCGCGGCGTTACTTCCATGTACGATTCGACGGGCAGCAAGAGGTTATTCAAAGTCATTTCGGACATAGGAGACATTGAGTATACGGAATTAAGCAAGTATAAAGCACACACACACAAAATCAAACTCAAACAAATCAAACGTGAGTGAAACAGAGTTAATCAAATGCTACTACCTCCTAAAGATTTAGATTTCACACAGACAATAGGAATAATATGACAATATTGGTAGGCCTACGAATTATGATGGTGATGGTATAATAATAACAATGGTAACAAAAATAAAAATGGTAGTTCATGTAATAAAGACAATTCTACTGCTACTACTCACAACAATTTTAATAATACTAATCACTAGTGATAATGAGAGTAATGGCAATGATGATAACGACAAAGAGACAGTATAGGGCGATAATGTGCAAGAAACAGGCGTGGGAAGAATTTGGGCGGGATTCGAGCCCAAAAGCAAATGAGCAAAGCTTGTGGACAAGGCTCATAACCGAAAAGTGCATGATAACTGAACATGAGCGTTCCCGGAAGTACCCCCATGACCCGGAAGATGACTGGGTGACATCAAATCATAATCATATTTTTGGACAGCTAACTACCTATATGCCCTAATAAACTATGACATACGAAGCGTAAACCAATTTTTAAGTGGAAACCATGGCTTGGATTATCTTGTCTAGAAAACAGATGATTTGAGGCAGGGCAACTGTTTGTGGGATGTGTGTATTCATCATCTAATATAATGAATTTCTTATTGGGATATTATGTAAGTATATTTGTCTATTTAACTTTCTATTTCTCTGTCACTGTCTATCTGTCTGTCTATCTCTCTTTATATATAATGGGGATGTGCCCTGCTTAAATAAAGGAATAAAATGAAATGAAATATATATATATATATACGCCATGAATCCAACGGATTCGGTCTAATTAATACAAATTTTTTGTAATCGTTGGATTCATGGCGTACTTGAGACTCTTTCTTATATATATATATATATATATATATATATATATATATATGATTCAAATTCATAATATACATACATGTATTATGAGTGTGTATATGTGTATTCAATTTAGTTTATACAAATTAATATACATCTCACTTGTAGGGTCTTAGAGACAGAAGGAAAAGATAGTGAGAAAGAAAGATAGATAGATAGAGGGAGGGAGAGATGGAAATTAAACTCACGTTTAAGGCAGAGGACGTCATTATGATCTGCCCAGCTTGTAGTAAACAAAGAAAAAATGGAGGAACATGCACACAAACAAACAAACGAACAAAAACAAACAAACAAACAAACAAGTTACAGCCAGCAGTGACAGCCAGCATGATAAAACGGAAAGGACAAAATCATATGCAAACGAATTAATGCACCATCTACCATCGCATAATTCGACGGCACAAACAAACTGGTTACAGGCGGACTTTGAACAGTCCCAGGCAAAAAAAAAAAAAAAAAAAATCTGCCCAGAAGGTTCGAGCTTGTTTACGTCGTCCTACGCACATCGCGGTTTTGGGTATATACCCCGTCGTCCATCTCACTTCTTCTTCTTTTCGCTGACCCCCACAACGAGCTAGCAAGAGTGACTTGTCAATGCTAAGCCAAGGACGAATGAACCTTCCGCCAGGCGTAAGTTTGGATTTTCTTTTTCTTTTTTTGTTCACCTCCTCGCCTCCTCCCCTAGTCGTCCTCTGGCCAAGAAGGATATGGTGAGGTGGCTACAATTCTACCTCTGAACGGTCAGGTGTCTTGAGGCGCTAAAAGTGCAGTAGATAGGAATTTAATGAGATGACATTTCTTAGGGGAGAGGGAGGGAGGGCGAAAATGCAAGCGGTGAATGACACCAGATAAAGAAAGCTCCCGTAAGGATGGAAAATGGTCAATGGAAGCATACAGTGTTGAAAGCTCATTCGTATCATTCGTATTTAAACTTAATTCGCTCCTAATCTCCATCTTACTTGTTGTTCTAAGCACTTATTACTCATGATGCAATATCTGAATTGAGCATTTCAAACTACGAGAATTCTAACCAGGACCTAAAACGCCATGACTTTGGTAGGTTTTTCATTTACAATTATAAGCGATTTACAGTTGTAAATGCATGCATTTCTATTTTTTTGTTTTGATATGGACAGTCTTCGATATTTGTTCATTGTTGAAGAATTGAACTAAAACAAAATTTCGCGGTACTTTTGTTGAATAATCCGCTCTAACAGTCATCAAACATAATACCCGATTCTTCTTTGAGGACACAGCTAAAGCCCATCGACTTCAATTTCATTCTTCACACATTAATATCACGAGATTTGAAATCCAAATCGCACTGCGTACAAAGCAGTTCAGAACTAGGGCGGATTGAAGTATAGCCAGTGAAAACAACAACAACAACAACAACTACAACAATATCATATGTAGTCAACACATTACAAAGTGGACGGCTTAGTTTCAATTATAGATTAGTTTAGGGAAAGAAAAGTACTCGTGCTGTCAATACGTGTCTTTTGTCGCATGTTTCAGTAAGTCAACATGTTGGCACTCACACGCTTTCCGTTCTCCGCCTTCCTCCCTTATCTTTCATATTGTTTCTTTCTTTTTTCACTCGAAAAAAAGGAAACTCTTAAGATTGTTTGCATCGCAACAAAGTTGTCGTGTGATTGACGTCTGGTACCCGGCTACATTTCGGTACGCGCGGCCAACAAACCCGGTGAAAGAGTATCCGTCACCGGTGGAGGGCGGTGATGTACTTGGCGACCGTTTTGCCGTCTCTGGAGTCAAGTTGACTATTTTGCTGCGAGGGAAAAAGACGGACCAGTCCACAGACAATACAGAATAACGGCAGATCACTTTCAACGTCTTGTTAGTCGGTGATAGATTTCAAGACTCTAAAGTATATATATATATATATACATATAATGTATAAAAAGTCATCTATACCTTCACAGGCACACAATCGGTAGCCTTCTGGGTTATTTCAAGTTCTCTTTCGTATAATTTCTGATATTCAAACAAGGAGCAGAGAAGCAACATTTTCTGTAACTGAGATTGCACGTTAACTGTAAGTCTTTATTTCTAAATGAACACACAGCGGATGGTTTGAACTGACTGTGAAATTCAAGGAATGAAATATCTTGTAATTTCTTTTTCACCTTTTCTTGTTTTCTTGTGTTTTCTTTGTAAAGTTGACAAATTGTCAAAAAGGCTTTCCACGCCAAAATTACGAATAGGCTGACTTTCGCAGCTTCTTTCGCAGTTCTGGGAATATATTATCTCGCTTCATTTACCCACAGTCCATCATGTGAGATTATCTCCTCCCTTCCTTTCCCCTCCTTCTCCTTTTTCATCATCTTCTCCTTTCTCTTTCACTTCTTGTTCTGTTCCACTATCATCATCATCTGTTTCTTCCTCCTTCTACCCTCTTCCTCCTCTTCTTCTTCTTCTTCTGTTTCTCCTCCTCCTACTCCTCTTCCATCTTCTTCACCCTCATCATCATCTTCATCATCTTCTTCATCATCATCATCGTCATCGTCATCGTCATCATCATCGTCATATTCATCATCTTCATCGTCTTCTTCATCGTCATCGTCATCGACATCTTCATCGTCATCATCATCGTCATCTTCATCGTCATCGACATCTTCATCGTCATCATCATCATCGCCATCTTCATCGTCATCATCATCGTCATCTTCATCATAATCGTCGTCATCATCGTCGTCATCATCATCACCATCACCATCACCATCATCATCATTGTCATCTATTTCTTCTTCTTTCTGATGTAAGCAACTACCCATGATCACTGTCCTCAACCATGCCATCACGCTCCTGAATGGTTTACCCCCATATGGGTGCACATTGGTGCTCATCGGTAAGAGAGTACAAAGAGCTTCCGAGAACAAGGCAGAATAACGACAGCTCTAAAATCTTGTCTTGCTCTTTTTTCCTAATTGGCATTAATGTCTGCGTCGTTCAATTAAGGGGGCCTTAATGAGGTCGAAATATACCCCCCCCCCCCTTGTTGACAGACAGCATTTTACCTAGATGAATAAATATCACTCGTTGCCTTGACAGAGGCCATGGTATTGTCAACTGTGTGACAGGATGACAGGAAGTTAGTTGCTTTGAAACTCCATGTCAAAGTCTTCCTTACCCAACGCACTAACTTTTCTTGCCCTGACCATCCCCTTCGCCTCTGTCGTATCGCCCTGGAGTAATTCGCCACTGTCAAACTATACGCCACAAGAGCTCTGTGCACTAACTGCTAAACTGCTCCATCATTTTGCGACTGTCGAAATCTAAAGGTTGGCGGATTGGTATAGGAGCTATTCCATCTTCAGATTTTCCGCCAGTACTGGCAATTCGTCATACCATAGATTCGAGAAGAAAAAAACAAACAACGAACGAAAATAGCCAATATTTTTCCGAGAAAACTATACGCAACTCTCTTCATAAGGACTATTCATGGCTGAATGTACATTACCATTCTAAGACTGAGAGGAATTAGAAGAAACATACTGTACTTATTCCTCGTTCTAGTGCCTGCTGAAATTTAAGGAGCTTAGATATTAAGCATACAGATACACATATACACACACTGAGACCAACATTTCACGTGCCTCTTAAGCCTGCAGATAATCATACAGCCTACACGACAGGGAGGAAAAGCTAAGAAATGACTCCATCTAGTCGAATGTTGCATAAGGAGTCTATATCGTTTGTAGCGCTGTAAACTAGTCGAGCATTTGAGGCATTATTTTACTCGGAAGCGCGCTACAAGTTCTGAAAGAAGGTATCAAACCAAACGAGATTTACGAAAGAATTCAAGAAAGATATGCAGCTATTCCATAAAACATTGATGCTCTCACAATCCTCAACTATCAACAGCGTGGATGAATCGGTCATTAGAAATGACTCCAATTGAATGAAATCAATGTCTCTAACGCTGCTCTCTGTTTACGATCGTGGAAGCATATAAGCAATATCAGAAACTCACAGCGTCGGTTTTCATTACTATTGACCGAATATTGTCAATTTTATTTCCAAATCACCAATGTTTCGGTACGTAGGGGCACACCGTCTCCTTTCGTTTGTCTCTGTTCTTTGTGATTCAACTTTGTTTTCTGCGTTTTATAGAATAAACATCTTTCCACACAGGGTCAAAGGCAAGATTAGGAAGGAAAATTAATGACGAAGGAACATTATAAATATTTTCATGATGAAACAATATGATACGAGTTCACAATGAATGTTCCATCTTGAAAAAAAAAATAACTACGCTCTTGTGCAGTCGATTGTTTCATTGTCTAAAATCAGTTACACGCTAGCTACACCTTTATAAACATCATAAATCCATATATAACTGGGATTTGTAGTTGTGCTAAATTGGATCGACGAAGCAAACGGTCATCTATTCAAGTTGAAACTTGGAAGACAATGATAGACCGAAAAACAGACAATCAAAGTAAAGAGTGTAGAGGGTGGTGGCATAGCGAATGAGGCTTTGGACCCGTAAAGGTCTTGTTTACCTTTGGAAGCAGTGATTTAAAAATGTTCAAGATATCACTTTTGATGCATATGTGTAGGCCAGTTGTATCACAAAACATCCTATCATATTAAACTTTTGCTATAAAGCCTAAAATATAAGGAAATATCACTATTTTTCTTGTCAAACCATAACTGTAGATGCTTTAGTCTGGAAACATTTTTCTTATAACTATTGTTCACATCGGAATCATATTTAACAATAATTAACATTGATTATAGATGTTCAAATTTTTACATCGGTTGTTTCTATCCTTAATTCACATTTTCGAACTATTTTGAAGCAGTAATGCTGGGTTTTTGATTCATCTAGCAATGGTAAAATCATGCCTTTAGATTCTGGGTTCGAGTCCAGCATCAGCAAGGTGGGAGCATCTCCTGACGCTTTCTCTTATTCAGGGCGTCCCTCTTTTCTGCTTTGTGAATAGGGGAAACAACTCACCCGACATTGCCGGGGTAATGACAGTGGTGGTAACACGACATTTACTCCTGCGACAATTGCTCCGGTCTTATTTCCTTCAAGGACTTACGGTTATAGGGTTAGGGTTGTGATAGGGTTATAGGTTAATAGTTTGATGTGAGGCTTAGGATTTGGGTTAGGGTCATATTTATGGGTAGAATTTATGTTTGCCTTAGCGTGCAGTATTTTCATGAGAGCAATGTCGCAGGAGCATATATCGTGGAACCGATAGTGGTGGGTGTTATGAAAAAAAAAAGAGGGTGAAGCTAAAAAATTGAATGCCTGAATTTGAATCAACTGTTAGACCCAAGATGTTGTTGGAACATCGAAAGCAATTCAGCATTAAAGGAATTAAAAATTATGATTTACAGTGCAATGAAGTACGTACATACAGATATTTACATAAGTGGGCGTTTATGTGTAAGCATAATTTACATACGTGTTTGTAACGCTCCTCTGTTTGTGTGTATGAGTGTGTGTGTATGTTAGGTTTATCAAGTATTAGTAGTAAAATCATTCTAGCATCTTAGGAAGACCTCAAAAGCCGGAGTCGTCATCATTTGTTATTATTGTTGTTGTTGTTGGTGATGATGATGATGATGGTTCTGTATACATCATAACAAGTCACGGTATAATATCTCAGTTTACAGTGTATTTTTTTTTTCTTTTTGACAGATCATTCACCTCCGGAATTTGAAGAAGAAAAGAAAAAGGGAGGAAGCGCTCTAGAGGTGGAGAAATAAACTCGTCGTAAATGCATTGTATTCCATTACTCCTAGTTGTGTGAAGATCTGGAGCAGATAGGGCGGGAAGACAAGAATCCGAACGAGCAGATAGTGACCTTTTCAGATCAAATGGGGCGAACGACTTCCCATTCATCGTCGCCCGGGATGACAAAGCCCCGAGCAGTTTAGGCACCGGAGCACGGAACATCAAACCCCGTCAAGCAGCGTTACTTTGTGTAGTAGGTTATATCATAAAAGAGCAAAAAATACAGATCCATGAATATAGTTACAAACAATCCATAACTGGCAAAGGGGAAATTATGCATATTCAAGTAGAAATATGGCGGATGCGCTTCAAGGAAAATGCAAAGAAGTAAACAGAGAGGAGTAATAATATTTGATTGTAATACAGCAAGTGGCATGATGTGGCATCTTTGCTATCAAGAGACGTAACTTTGTTTTCAAGCGGTTGAAATGGTTCCTTGCTCGCATGGACAAGGGAAGAGTGAGGAAGATTCGAGGTATCGTAGCAGCAGGCATTTATTGTGCGCTAAATAAATATCGTTAACATGCAGCCATGCATGGTATCTACCATAATATACGTTTAACAAAGAATGTAATTTTGAACGTTATGTATAGGGAACGGAAAAACCATTGGAGTTAAAACAAACAAATAAAAAAAAAACCGGCAAGTGGGTTCTTAAATTCGTGTAAAAGAGTACTCCTGATACCTACACATTCTGTAACTCTATGATCAAAATAATTTCGGACGACTCACTTGTCTGAATTGGTTTTTACTATTTCGGCCTACATTGTCATGATAATGATCACGTAATTCATATTTAAGTCATTATCAGAGATATACGAGACTGCGTTTTCGTGGGTAAACATGCACTGTAATGACGAACGAATTCAATATTTTTATATAATAACTGTGTACAGGAGTGATTGATAAGTATCCATAGGTGTGCTTTGGTTCAAGGCACACCTCTGAAACTATTTGAAATTCAGCTCTTATGCACAATTCAAGAAAACGACTATAGAAGCAAACTCTATCAATTTTAAGATCAATGACAATTAACTACAGTGGCTGAACACAAGTACTGGAAGTGACTATCTCGGGTGAGATTCGGGATTTGAATTTTGTTCATTTCTCCCGGGCGAGTCATTCTGTCTGGCCTGGACTCGTCGTTGGGAGCGTTTTTATTTGTTTGTTTGTTTGTTTGTTTGTTTTTCACGAAAAAACAATGAATGAAAACGCTTCACTCACCGTTTGATTTTACTATAAGGGTTTAATTCAAATCATCTCATGATATTCTTTCAATTAACACTGGTTTATTGCACGAGCCATTTAACACGCACCTGCTGTCATTCAGAGGTATGGTGATGGGGACGTTGTTTCGCAGCAAGGAGGACAACCTGGCGCGTATACAAAACAAATAGAGTAACCAAGAAGCTATACCTATGATGCCATACCTCATCCCCTCACATTTTCTCCTGTTACACTACAGGAAGCCGTTAAATTTGACAGCCATTTATGGTCTGTTATGCTTGTCTCTTTTTTATCATTGTTCTTACGAATCTGCGATGCATGCTGTTTTGCAAAAAGTGTTCTTAAACTTAGTCATGTGAAGTAAGAATGTGTAGGTTAAGATCACGTCAAGATCACCAGTACATTATGGCATGAAAATGTCGCCTACAACTAAACTACCCTGTATTATTTTCCAAGCTGACTTAGAAAACATAAAGTAAAAGCAGATCAAACGTAACAGCGAAAGGTTCATTAACGTTGGACACAAAGTAAGAACGTCATGGAAAGCACCTTTAATAAACGTTGTCTCGGAATAGCTACATCAGTTACAATCAGTCACACCATTTATCATAAAGCATAATGCACGAAGTGATGATACCAAGACCTCACAAGTCGCCCAATCGCTTGCACACGAGTTTGGACTAATTAAAAGAAAACCGAAGCGAAAACGACGAACTAATGTCATCATTCGTTGCGCATCATTCCAGGCGAGCAACCACTTTGCTGTGAAGGGGGAAGTCTTAGTAACTGAGTGATTTAGCACGACACCTGTCCATGACTCCATAACTTTGTGAAGTTTTATTCTTTTATGTTTGCACGACCTCATTAACATGTTCATCGTTCTGTATCTACTCAGCTTTATAGTTCATCAAAGTCAGCTTGCATTCATTTGGAAAGGGCATACATCCTTTCAGAACAGAAACTTCCCTTCTTCTGGACATCGTTTTACGATTGAATCGGCAGTGATGTCAAGTTGTAGGGTGTACGTTTATCTAAATACACTGCCTATATTAGAGCATTAACTCTGGGTTCCTCCGAAGAAGAGGAAACTTTACATGAAATCATCTTGATGCCAGTCATAAAGACATGCAACTCATCCCTTCCATTGAATTCAGAAACAAAAAGAAGGTGCAGGTATTAATGGGAGTGAAGACGGCCGTGGACTCCATTTTTTTTTTCTTGCACTTTTTTTTTTAAACTCTGCCGAGATCATTGATACGAAAGGGGACTCTTCCCTAAAGATTCTCCAAGTCTCTAAAATTCCATTTTGTCCAGATTTGTAATCACTTTGGCGTCACATTGCCTGCTAACGATTACGTGTGTAACGTGTAATCGCTGAATGGGGAAATCTTGTGAGGGAGATCGGTTTGAAACTGAGTCTTCTCCAACTTTTCGCGGGCTGATTGAATAACTACTACTTCATTATACTGAAACGAAAGGCAGGATTTGTGGGGATCGCTGGGATTTTCATCATTTTCAGCATATTCCTACAAAGATTTTTACACGCGGCCTCGAGATGGAACAGAATTACCACGGCCATAATATGGATCGTCTGAAGATGTGGTGCTGGCGCATTTTGATTACAATCGTATTGCAATTGGTTAAAAACAACAACAACAACAACAACAACAACAACAACAACAACAACAACAAAGAAGCTCATATCTTGGAACGTTCATTCCTTAAATCGGGATTTAATCTTATTTGATTGTTTTTATCTATCCAAATTTCTATTAAAAAAATTGAATGTTATCAAAGTGCTACGATCTCCACAATCTATGCCAAAGTTAAACAACAAATGTCCACTAAAATAGGTTTATGCCTCCATTAAGCACATAAAAGTAAGTCAGTCTAAGTCCAGCTATCAAAGCTGTGTGCATGCACTTCGAACACAGATATACCGCTATGCTTTTCTTGATTTTCATAGAACAATTTTTCAGCACCATGCAGTCAGTTCATTTTGGAATGTCCTGCTCTCATCCAAAATTTGTCCATTTCGGAAAAAGAAAATCCCCACACGCAATAGCCCCCTCTCCACCACCATCACCACACACCATTATTATACAAGTTGGTCTACAAACAAACTTTGTTTAGAGGGTATAGATGCCTCGTTTGTGAGGTAGAAACCGCATTGAGTCAACGGAGGTATGTGTGATGGTGGATGCGGTTTTAGGTCTGTCTACCAGAGGAGTTTTCCCCCCTCCGTCTTCTATTCCTATCGCACTTTGCCATCATTCCCTGCGAAAGTATACACGAGCGCGTCTTACTGGGTTTCCATTTACCCCCGCTCAAATTCGCCGTAGAGATTCGAGTTACGATTTTTCCTTGTTTGTAATGGCGGGAACACCTCATCGAGCGAGCAAAGTAAGTTTCGTTTTCTTCTCTTCCTCAATTTTCTTAAGTTACGTAAACGTACTGGCAACAAAAAGAGGAATAAATACCGCAAGGTAGTTTTTTTTTTTTTTCCATACTGCTGTTTGTCTCAACCCCTTGTGTATATTAATGTGCATAAAATTCATCAAAGTGAATATGAAATTTGAAAGTCATAAAACAGAGCGCATTGTTCGTTGGAGGTATCACATGTCGTTAATATGACTAGTTTTCTACCTTGTGTTGTTCTCATTCAATTACTTTCTTGCGCCATTTTCGATCGAGAAAATTATAGCGGACGTGAGGTAAGAAACAAAAACGTATTGTGTGCACTGATTTTTCCCCCATATCTTTTGTTGCTTCATAATAATGCCGTAACTCCACTGTCACACACGTTATGTCAAATTACACTGCGTGATGCGTCAACCTGTCCAAGCACGAGAAAAGCAAAAACAACAACAACAACAACAACAACACAGAAAAATCAATTATTGACTGCTTTGGCTACCGATAACGTCCGCACGATCCCAACCAGACTAACGCGGTGAGCATGCAGCGCTCCGCGAGAACGAAGTGGCGCGGTCTCCGCAGCACGCACAAGGCTCTCGCCACGAGTAATTAGACCCAACTCTGTCAGGTTATTTCGGAAATGAGGAGAAGAAAAATCAAATTCCAGGACTTCGTGGACACAAACACAAATAGCACAGGAGGCCATTTCCTCTCATTTGCTTTGATGGGTTTATTTATTTGTGTTGTTCTTGTTGTTGTCGTTTCATCTTGTGCTTCTTTCTCTTGTTGTTTTCTTGTTAAAAAAAAAAGGCAAGTGACTAGAACCAGCTCTTTGGTAGAGCCTACTGGATATCGCCTATCTGTGCGTATATGGCACTTTGACAACCGCGGTCGATAATGAATTAACTTGATATCATCAACTTCATAGAAGGACTATACCCTCTATGTTATTTATATCGTCAAAATTTAATGGAGATGAAGAATTTACGTATTCTTTCCTGTTCTCTCGCCAATCAGTAGTTACCCTCTGTCATGTACATTCCTTTCCGTCGTAATATCACTCTTTTGATAAAATCATCTTATCACATATATATTGACAGTTATCATGATTGCGTAATATAGCTTCAAAGTCATTCGCATCAATGTAGAATAATACCTTAAAAAAAAACACTTCGTAATGATGAATTTATCATTTTCATTTGATGTGCTCATGAGTGATGTGTAAGGGTAGGTATTATGCTTTCGTTTAATGAACTCCTATAATGTTTTGAGATTTAGTGCTCCTGTATTACTATCAAAAGGAAATATTTATGTAAAAGCAAATTCTAAAACGATGACCAGTTATGTTTGATTGTGTCTGTACATTTCGCGTTGGACGTGATATTTCTGGTTTTTAATCAGAATCTGTGTTTTGAGAGATTGTTCGACGTATTCAAAGCAAGAGAGGAGTTTAGTTCACAGTTCTACCTTCAATGAGGAAAGAAGAAACAGTTTTTGTCACGATGAGGTTTGCACGTACTTTGCTAATAGCGGCCTTTTCGTATAGGCCTTGTGAGCTTGGCACCTCGCCACTACCATCGGCGCGAGGGATAGGCAATTACCGCACACTCCCGGCAGCTGGAAGCGGCGCGGGTGTTGCAGCCACGTTTAATAGGAGGCATTATCAACGAAAGTGAAGCCATGCGAGGGATATTAATGATGAAATGTTCCGCAGCCGACCAGCCCGCTTTGTGAGCTACCGCTTGGTCTTCTTAAGGAGACCATGTCAGCCCTTCATCGAAGGAAACAAGAGGCTTTAAATTCTCTCAGATACACATATCACAGTAGGATCACAGTGGTGTAGCGGATCTGGGCAATGGACTTTAAAACAAAAAGTTATGGGTTCGAATCCTTCGTTAATATCTGGACAAAATGTGTTTTCCACAAAATGCCTCCTCATGAAGATGTATACGACGAAGGGAAATCTTGAGGTAAGATGCTCTGTTGATTAGAGAAAATGAATGGCTGAATACTTTTGTAAGGCACTGCTTATACTGAGGGGGTGTAATTGATTTTATAGGAACCTCTCTAAAAAAGGGTAACTAAATGTGATCTGTAAATTTGCCGTGGAAAAATGATCTGCACATCAATCAAACTAGTGAAAGTAAGTTCCCATCCAGAGGAGAAGTAGACATGTGTCGGACAACAATGGACGCAAAAAGTTGTAACAATCAGGACATAGTGATGGGTAGGAAACTTCATATCTAATAATGTTCTGTTTGATAATTATAATGGTGTATACTTTTATATGCAGGTGACACCAATGATCGGATAAAATGATCATTATATCTGATTTTATAGAATCCCTTTCCTTAAACTTTTTGTTTGCTTGTTCGTTACTTCCATGTCACTAAAAGGAACTGACGTTAATAGTCTAATCAAAAAGTTTATAAGAAATCAACTTCAACACAACTGGGCATTACGAAAAAGCAACATTCACATCCACTTAAATGTTAGCACATATTATTAAGTACACAATCAGTGAGCATCCCGCACTTTTCCATGGTTTATAATCATGATGAGTCCGCCAATGAATCGGCAGCATCAAACGGACCGGGACATCATCCATCAGCATCCTGCTACCAATCCAGTTTTAGTTTTGTACCTCGTGCTTGTTAAATCTCTCTCTTGCCCTTCCAGTCTGTCTCTCTGCTTATATCTATCCATTTGTCTATCTATCCGTCTATCTGTCTACCAATATCTATCTATCTATCTATCTATCTATCCATCTATCTATCTGTCTATCTATCTATCTCTATCTATCTATCTATCTATCTATCTATCTATCTATCTATATATCTATCTATATATATATATATATATATATATATATATATATATATATATATTATTTATTCATCTGTCTATCTATTTATACATCTATCTATCTATCTATCTATATATCTACTTATTTATTCATCTATTTATATATCTATCAATCTGTTTATCTATCTGCATATATATATGTATACATAATATTATATATATATTTAGAGAGAGAGAAAGAGATCTAATTGATAGACGGATTGCTCTTCAAACAACACACAAACACACACGCTTATATATTTGTATCTATTTACATATATATATATATATATATATATATATAATATATATATATATATATTTATAAATGTTGCATGTTTAACAATAATTGCCACTTAATTCAATGCAACGTACTAAAGATTTAATTGTAAGGAACGAAAGAGACCCCTTTTCAAGCCAGCCGTAATCGATGTGTGGACACAAGAACCTTATGGCAGCTATATAGGGGTCCCGATTTCACGTGTCTCTGATTTTCCCCTTCGATCATCCGCCTCTCTTTCGGGTGATTTCTTTCCCAATCTTCCATTAACTGTCATTTGTTTTTCGGACAAATATAGACGTTGATTTGTTTAGTTAAATATATATTTATTCTGTTTGACAGGTAGCTGCAAGCTTTCTTTCTTTTTTTAGGCGGTTTTACGATTTCAGTATGAAAAAAAAATTAAAGAAACAGCAAACCAATAAATCTTTCTTTTCGTGATACAATTATAGATCAGCAACAAGCACGGTATAATTTGGTTGCAGTCTCGTATTTCGAGTAGCGATGTTTCTTTGAAATCACAGTTCACACACCCACCTCAAGGGTAAATTTCTTGCTGACAGATTGTAGATAAACATCATTTTTGCAAGAGGGTTATTTTACAATAATGGATGATACATTTATTGTATTATTATATGTATATTTTTCTACGTCAGCCACTTTTTAACATGCAGTGTAAAGCGGTTTATAAATGCTGATTAATTGCATTATCATTTAATACAATGAATATCATTTTGCATTCAATACGTTTTGCGTTTAGAAATCTACAGATATGAAGTTGAAATGCTTTCAAGTCAGAGAAATAGTTAAGTCTTAATTTGTCGGTAATAAAAGATTATTTCAAAATAGTTTTGACATTTTTCAGATCGCGTAAGAATTCCATGAAAATTTGAGCGTGCAATCTTATGCTCATTAAATAATTATAGAGAGTGAGATAACTTCTTATTCAGACCCTATTGTCATCATTTAGATGCAGTCTAGATGAACGTGAACCTGATCATTAATGTCTCATTTGAAATATGATGCTATATTGACATGATTGCATCTGATGCATATGACGATTAGCCTAATTATCATGGAATCTCCAATAGGATACTTTCGCAGCCTTTCAGCTGATGCAAACTTTACGAACAAAACATGAACGAAATCAAGAATCCCTTAATATTTCCTTTAGTTCTCCTTACAAAACGTGTCAAATAGATATCTGCCGACATTCGAAAGCTTGCCTTATATATAAATTATAATAGATGTTGATTTATTTCCTTTCTTTCGAAGATTTGTAACGTATATAAATGTGTTTCTATTCCTGAAAGTCATTTCTCGTCGTCACAATCAACAGGAGTTGGTTCCCTCTATTTTCTCTCTCTTTTGTGGAACCTATTTCACAGAAGCTTATTAGCTTTTCAACACGTTTCTCCCAGTGAAATTAGGAATATTTAGCTTATTGCATGAACACTTTGATTTCTGATTCTTTCCCCCGCATTATTAAGTCATCTTCAACGTTGTACACCACTAGATTGTATCTACATGTATTAAGTTGCATATTTACTTACTATAAAGCTGGCGATCTCTCCTTCCGATTATCTCTCACTGTATTATTGAGCGTTGAACATTATACCAGTTATGCTCCAAACTTCATAGTGTTAAGTTTGTCTCATGCTTATTCGTGAAAGTAGAAATAAATGTAAATAAAAAAAAATGACAAAATGACATTTTAAAAATATATAAGTTAAATGGTATTACCATGTTATGGCAGAGCATAATCATTATAACAAACTGTCCTTGTTCAATTCATTTCCAACCTATTTTAAGATACTAATTTTATACAGCTATAATGTTTTTCTCCCGAAGGCCGATATTCACATCTGCAACAAAGTCTACTCCGGTGAGAGATTAAAATATTTTGCCAAAATAGGCTTTACAGGTCGAAGATAAACCTGTTTTCAATAATGTAATGACGGGTATAGAATATGGGCTAGTGCGGTTGTTATTTGTAGTTTGTCTGTACTGTAAGCAACTCTAAGGGAGGGGGGGGGGGGGAGAGGACTGGTCAATGGGTACAGTTTTGTAAAACTTTTGTATGAGAACATATAATCAGAAGAGCCTTTTGGGGTCATAGTACGTTTTCCCAATCTGATTATAGGCAACACTTGCACAACATAACAACAGTCAGTAATCTATAGGAGGTAACTGTGGAATTTCCAAAAACAGTTTCGTTGCTATAATGTGGTGCATCTATTTAATTGCTTTGTGATTATACACGTCTAGACCCATAATTCAACACCCTCCGGTCATCTAGGGCATACACTATGACTCACCTTTCCCGTCACAAAGCATTGAAATTATGTTGGCACAGTCATTCATTTTGCTTTTTAGAATATGTGTGTGAATATGCGTGAATATGCGGGTCTGTGGTATATTTTTTCAGCATAATGTTCAGGCGCACAGCCCTGGTTTATTTCTTTTTTTTTTGGGGGGGGGGGGTGGTCATGCGTATCATCTTAGCATCTTTCCTAAAGTTCTTGAAGACTTTTCTATTCAATAATGAATTGATAGATTATATATACATTGTACTTTGGATTTGATATTTTTCTTTAAATACCCCTTTAATGTCAGCTTGATATTACTTTATGAAGCGCTGTGACACATCTTTTTCCCTGTTGTGAGAGCGCTATTTAAGTACCAATGTTGTATTGTGTGGCATTGTATTGTTCTGATCATGAAGGCGATATTCTGTATATTTCTCAGCTCACACAATGTAGAACCTACATTATTTTTTTCTCCGAAGTGAATAACAGTGATCACTATGATGATAATTGAATGGTTTATATAGTGCATTCTATATGAGTTGTTACATGAGCATTCTTATTATTCCGTTTATTACACTTGGAAAAAAAAATAAACACCCATAGATACAAACCAACTCAACCTTAAAAAGAGTTAGTAGCCATTCCTTTGTTTGTTTGTTTATTTTTTATCTTTTTTTTTGGGGGGGGGGGGTGGCGTGAAGACGAGGTCATTATCAATGTGGTCAGTATGCCAGTATGTTCATCATCAAGCATCAAAAGAGAACGAGAGAATTAGAGCTGAGCTCTGGGTAGCATTATGTGTAATTTCCTCTGCATTTTCCGGGCCTGGCAATAGTAAAGAGGACGGTATGGCGTCTGCATGCATGGTCTACGCCATCAGCACCTCTGACAATCTTTATAGGGCTGCCGGCCTGTTCATCGTGTCTGCTCGACTGGATGCCCCCGCCGGACGGGTGCGCTGTGCTCGCTTGGGGGTTAGCCTAGTTTTTCGTCACCCTTTATTTAGTGGTAACCCAGTGGAGAAGAATTGGTAGGCCATTGTACCCCTGGGTTGTAAATGTATTAACAATTGCAAAGCGGCGCAAAAGCAGTCATTTGTGTTCAAAACCAACAGTGCCTGTGTGTATAGAAAGGCAGACGCAATGTGTCAATCATCTTTTCTGGTTACTTTGTAGTCTGCTGTAACTTTGGTTGCAGATGCACACAATACGCACAATACATTCATCGATCATATCGCCTCTTGCGATGCAGAGATTCAAAGTCAGCCCAACACCAGTTTTCTCGCGCTGCAGTGGGATTACACATGGGCATTGGACTGTGCTTTTATATTCGGCTGCAGCCAAAAGTGCATCCACCAGACGGGAAGGAGGAAAGGAAAATATCTTTGGCGGTTCGCGCGAAACTGGAGACCTTTAGAACTTCGACTGAAGAGTTAAAGTAACCCTCAGTACCCCCCGACACCTCGTGTGTTTTCTTATTATTCTTTCCTTAAAAGGCCTTGCCTCGGGTTCCCGGGACTTTTCTTATCCGCTGCACTTCCGAAGCAGCTATTTGCCCTTTCCCGTATCCGTTCCAAGTTTCTTGTGTTACGCGCGATAATGCGCATATCTGTATTGGAAACTTTTGCCGCTGATAAGCGCGTATCAGGTTTTCGCCTGGGCATCTAAACAATACGTACTTAAAAAACACCAGCGGAAAAGAAGAAGAAGAAGAAAAAGAGAGAAAACTACTCCTACGTGGGCATTTATTTTTGCCATCTCATCTTGAAGGCTTCGAGACTGGTGACCGAGAGAGTATGCCATTAGCTAAATTCCAGTCTACCAACAACATTGCCCGCATCTTTGTGATGAGACGTGGTTTCAAGTGATGACAAGATACTTTAGTATAGCTTGGACAAACGCTAATGTTAACTTGTCAATGATGGGTTTCCGATTACGCTCACTTCCTTGTTGTTTTCCATCCATGCTAATTGACATTTTTTTTTCTTTCTAAACATCGAAAAATGGAGAGAGAGGGCGAAAAGAGAAAAAAAACCCGACGAGACAGAAACAGAAGCATCAAAAGGTTAAAAAGAGAAAGGGGAGGATGGTGAACAGATAGAGATAAATAGAGGGAGAGAGAGAGAGACAGAGAACACGAGAGAGATAAAGGGAGACGAATATCAGAGAGTGTGCTTGGGAAGCAAAAGATTTACAAAAAAAAAAAGATAGAAGGAAAGTTAAGTAACGTTAAAGAAAGCGGAACGGGCAGGGCGAGAGAGAAAGGGGGGGGGGGGGGAGAGAGAAAGAGAGAGAGATGGAGAATAAAAGGAGGGGAAAAACCCCACTTGTAAACCGCCCTAGTAATTCAACAAATACTTATACCAACAAACTTGATGATGATTATTATCTTTTAACTTTCTCTCTAACAGAGTAAAAGGATGTCACAGAAGGAACACACATGGCTTGAGAGTAAAACTTGCCGAGTACAGAAAAGGTTCTTGAGGACTTGCTTGTTGTAAGTTGCTTTCGTGTTCTTTTCCCTTTGGTCGCCAGTTTATTTTGTTTTTGCTATTTTGTTTTTACTGTTTTGTATGTTTGCTTGTTTATGTACTAAAAGTTTGTTTAGTTTTGTTTTATTTTGCTCCATTTTTACTGAAAAATCAATTATATCTCCATGAGCAAGTTACCACGGGACCGGTGGGTTTTAAATCCCCTCCAAAGGACGAGGCAATGAGTACTAATATTATAAAGTGCCCAAGCCTAATTAAGGGGCGCAATCGCTGCAGCTACCAGTGTGCTCGAACCATGAACCTAACGACCGAGTGTCCATTGCGCTATCCACTGAGCCTCGTCGGCTCTTCCTAGATATCACAGGTATAACACAAAAAGCGTTCACGAGCATATTCATTTTATAGACTTTTGACTATTATCACCGATAAGTTGAGGGCGGCATGCAGCCTCTCTTAAGTCTCTTTCGTTGTGGCATATTTTCCACTTCGTCATACATGTTCATGAAGTAAAAACACCCATGTGTTAGATAAGAGTCAGGAGTGGGGTGTTTGATTGGGTCTAGGGTCTGGCATGAAATTTCAGCTGTTTTAAGCATTATGTGTTTCACGAAAGGTCATAAAATCAAAGGATGAAAAGAAAGCTACGCAACTGACCGTAACTTGTAGAATAATGTACGCTCGATATCAACCAGAGATGGCTTATCTGAGCTGTTGGAAAGTCAAAATCATGTTTGGAGATATCACGGCAGTAATTTTTGTTCATAATGAAGTATCAATATCCTTGCCTTTCAACGTTTATACTAACAAGCCTGTGAAAGAAAAATGTGTTACGAAAATCATGTTTTTGGTCAATTAATTTGCAAACCAGACGATGTTATTTCCACTTGTTTGATGCGATGTTAAGAGTGGCTTTCATCCTACAAAGGGACATTTCGTGAATATTGTTAGCAGGTCAGCAAAGAAACTGTAGCGTTTCCTTCGTTTTCCTTCTTTTCTAATGAAATCAATACAGTATAGATTAAAGCCATATGCAATGTGATGTTGCTTGTTCCATAACATCATTGAAGCCAGCTGAAATGGCGGCAAATTGACTTTTCGTTTTGAAGATCTTTTGGATTGGTTCTTGGACATTGCATCAGTTGAAAAATGTGGGACTTTGTACTGAGCTCTGGGGCCCTATTCATTAAACTTGCCATCAGTGACAAGTTGTCATAGATGTGACAAGCTACTGAAATCCTTGCATCTGATTGGCTGAGAGCAAATTTGTCATAGAAATGTGGCAGTTGTCATTGATGACAAGTTTTATGCAACGGGCCCCTGGTGTCTTTTGACCATGCAAACATCTGTAAGACATCTAAATAGCTCATAACCACGGGTCTGAATTCGAAGAAAACGCTTGTTTTACCTACACTATGCTACTTGCTTACTCCTCATTGATTGAAAAGATAAAGTAGTAAATAAAGAAATGTAAAAACATAAAAGTAGGCCTAATGGTAGGTAAATAAAGACTTCCACGAAGTAGTGATATTATTCGTGTCCATAGATGCAAAAGTATTATGAAATCACGCTTTCAGTCTATTTCTCTTTCAGTACTACAACCTACACCCCTAAACCTGTAACACTATGATATTGGAGGGATATCGGGTCCATTGATTGACTTTCGTATTATGTGAAAGCTGAAAAGTGGCACATTTCAAGATATACTCGCAGGTCAAAGATAGACCTGTAAGACGATGATATCACCATGTTTTGTAATTTGCATATACGTATTTGTGATGAATATCTCTGATTTGCGAATGTATGCGAATGGTTAAAGCCCCATTACTTTCTAATTTGCAAGTTAAAGGTACTGTTTACCATTGGGAGCAGTCATTTAAAAAAAAATGTTCGAGTTATCACATTTGATGCAAATGTGTGGATCAGTTGTATCACAAAACATCCTACCATATGAAAATTTCGCAATAAAGCATATTCAAATCTAAGTAGATATCACTATTTTCTTGATAAACCATATGTAGACGGTTTATTCTGGAAGTAACTGGTATATTATAAGTATTGTTCACATTTTGTATACCTAACGATACTTAACATTGATAATACTGATTAACATTTTACATTGGTTGTTTCTATCCCTAATTCACATATATTAACTATTTTAAAGCACTAAAGCTGGGTTTTTGATTCATCTGCAAATGGTAAACAATGCCTTTAAAGCCCCATTACTTTCTACTTTGCAAGTTAAAAAGAGACTTAAAACCTGCAAAAATAAAGTGAAAAAAAAATCAATCCGAGGGAGGACGACAGCGAAAAAGAACATGAGAGAGAGAGAGAGAGAGAGAGGGGGGGGAGGGGGGAGAGATCAAACGGAGAGAGAAGAAGAGAGAGGGAGAAAAAATTGTTGAGAATAGCGTTGTATGGTGGGGGTGTCACTGACCTGCCAGGTCTGTTGATACGCCACGCACGTTTACATGCAGAAAGAGGAGTGACAGCGAAACGCGTCACCCCTCCCCCTCCCCATATATATATATACACACACACACATACACACACACACACACACACACATACACACACACACACACACACACATACCTCTTTACTGTTATTCTACCCTAAAACGCAGGAAGTGCAATCATCCGTCTTCGGATGGTATAGCGAGGGAATATTGAAAGTGTTTCTCTCTCTCATTAACTCTCTCTCTCTCTCGATTTCACTCTCCTCGCTTCACCAATCTTTCCCTAGTCTCGTTCACAAGCAAACAGATATACACTGTATATTATACACACATATTATGATATATAATATACAGTGTATGTCTGTTTGCTTGTGAAAGTATATATATTCATATATCTTTTTTTTTGTTTGCTTTTATGTGTTTTATGTGTTTGCTTTTATCTGTTTGCTTGTGAAAGTATATATATTCATATATCTTTTTTTTTTTTTTCTATGTCCAGGTTGTTCCGGAAACAAAAGCGATATTCAGGTGTGAGTTTCTTCAATTTGTCTGCCTCTACAAATCAAATTTGTTAAGATCTAAACTGCTGATCTGAATAATACCTTTTTGAAAAATACTTTTCTTTCATTTAAAAGCGATATCACTGGAAAAAAAAAAAACAACAACCAAATATCTATACGTCATTCAATTCATGCGCAGATTGTAATTACAATTATTGTTAACTGTAAACTTGATATTTTTTTTTTGTATTTTTTGGACAAGATGTGAACATGAATAACAAAATAAAGAAACTAAATAGTATACATACGTGTACTTTAGCTTATACTGTACTTGAAATAGTATATAATGTGAAAGTCGTAGAGAATTGTAGAGAGTTTCCCATTATCATGAAAAGCTCAGACAGTCGACCCTTGGCAAGCAAAAAAAAAAAGTCTAATAACCGAATAAGTCTAATGAAACTCCTGTTAATTCCTCGAATCAATATTTCATTTGTTGCTCCGAGTCACTCTGTGTTTATCAGGCGAGGTCGTTGAAACACCCGATCGGATGAGCTGGAGATAAAATATTGACAACGAAAACATCGTGCGACATCTGTGGAGCCTGCCAATCATACACCTCAATTCCGTTTCACTTTCCTTTGCATTTCTTTTTGTTTGTAATCATGTACCTCATTTCCAGCTGTTTTTATTTTTGTTATTTTTTTTTTAGCCAGGGGTTTATCATAAAGGAGTATGTGGCCCTTAAGCAAAGTGCCATTATACCATGAAATGAGAAAATGCTGATAAATTTCATCAAGTAGACTCTCTTTCACGACTAAAAAGCATTTTAACGGAGTGGGGGATACACAGAACAGTAACTTCCTTCCAAAGTAAAGGCCGTGACTATAACAAGTAGTGCCCAGAAGGGAGAGCTCTTCTTTTTTCTGATAATGTTTCATGAAAATGAACGGTGCGAATAGAAATAATTATACATTTACGACTGTTACATTCTTTGGTCATTCATCAGCGTCGGCGTTCTACATGTAGTAGTTCCTCTTGCTGACGTAGGAAAAATCATATGGTACTGTTTTCTGTAGATAAAGCTCGATTATTGTTTGTTTTATCTTACAAAAACAGAATAACAGTGATATGCACATATTCCAGTGGGATTCATGTGCCATGTTGTACTTCATTTCTTAATTAGCTATGAAGAGTGAGTGTTTTTCCAATATTGAAGAAATAAAAGATATCTAGAAGTAGATCGCTATGACGTAACGCGATACATAATTATGAAGTGACAATAACACGAACTGACGTTTCTCATTGACGCAATATCAAGTTACTGTTATTTCCATGTATAATTTGTATATTTGCTTCAGTAGCATGTCATTATTGATAATCTAATTAGTTTATTCTCATGAAGTTGCCCCTTTTCCGGACCCTTAAGAATCTATCAAGTACAGTTACCCACAGTTATACGTTGTAATCATGGTTATTCAGAAGAACGATGTGTGATCTGAAAGGAAAAAAAAATCCAATCCCAGAGATGCAGTGAGTGCGTCTTGAAGAAAAGAAAAGACACTGGAATCTTTGGAGAAGATGAAACAGACTTTTTTGAACATTTTACCTTTGTCCTCGTTGCTGGCTGGGACGTTTTGCACCTAAAGTCATCAATGATAAAGGTGTCATTACGTCCCTATGGCGACATTGGGGGAGGGATTGGATCCTCCGCTTTCCAGTCGATTTTCATTTCCAGCTTTCCCCGGGGTACATGAATAACGCCTCAACAGGTTCTCAGCCTATGTTTATTTTCATTTCCGCAAAATAAATAGAATGTCAAACTTTACACCCTCTCTCTCCCACATGAAATATATATATATATATATATATATATATGTGTGTGTGTGTGTGTGTGTGTGTGTGTGTGTGTGTGTGTGTGTGTGTGTGTATCTGCCAGTCTGTGTGTGTGTCCAATACACTCTATAGTATCTTTATATACAAATGCATTTCTGCGAAAGTGTAAAGCTTCACGCATTGCATACAATCAGAACACAGATATAGTAAGAAAGTTTTTTTTTTCTTTTGTCAAAATAGAATCAAACTCCATTTAGGGGCTCGCCACATTCGAACCATGCGACATGCACCTGCAGAACCACGAGGTAAATTGACCACTTCCTATCCGCAGTATGTAAATTCAAATTCATACTAGTTCACTGACTAATATACTACAAATGCCAATATTTGTAGGCCCACAGTGGTTTTTTTTTTTTTTTGGTACGTTTTTGAGCGGCTTGAATACATTTAAACTTTAATGTGGCTATTCAAAAGTGATTATGAATAAAAATAAATCAAACTACTACACGACTTCTGATCTGTTGTACCATTCCTAAATTTTCTAGTGAGTAAAGAACAACCCCTCACCCCCCTCCCCCCCCCCCCCCATCCTGCCATTATAAATGTCAAGTTGCCACGATACAGAAGAATAATGTTTGGGTACTATGGAATTTATGGGTTTTTTCGTAGGGTTTTCACTGAAAATTTTACTTCAAATCTGGAAAAATGTGTCTATACTTTGAACTTTCAAACAATAATATCGTAACCATTTATCTCATGTATGTAACTCAGATATACCTACATTCCAATCAAAAGATAATTAGGATACGTTTCAATTTCGCTTTACAAAAGAAGAAGACAAAATGGATTGTAATGTGGTGTCTCCGTCGCTCTTCACCCTTCCGTATCGAAAAATAAACCGAAATTGAATATGTGCATGAGCGGCTCCGACACATCGGCAAGTCGAACCTGATCAATTTTTGACGAATGATTTGGAATGTGATCTCACTTTCGTGCCCGCCTGGACGAGTTCGCTAACATTTCACCCTCGAAGCGAGTATGTGCATCACGCAGGTCCCTACCCAGTTCCCAACGGGAAATTGCGGGCCCATTGTCCGCCTCGAAGACACTCCTGAACCTGGACAGCCGTGAATGACAAAATAGGCTTCCGAAACCTTCCTTTCTATATGTTCCAGAATTGAGGCGATAAATGGGAACGCCATCAAAAGGTCTTTCCTCTTTTTATATTTGCTCTCATAGAAGATGATATGTCAATCAGTACGCTTTGTACGCGAAAAAAAAAATGACACAAAGGAAAGGTAACCAAATTCTTAAAGACCAATTTCTTAAAATGGAAGTGATGTCTAATAGAATAGGGTTCTTCATTATCTTGTGTAAATAAAACACGGCCACAAATTAACACGCACACGTACGCACACACACACACACACACACACGCGCGCGCGTACACACACACACACACACACACATATATATATGTCTCTATTATATGTATGTGTATATTATATATATATATATATATATATATATATATATATATATATATATATATATGAACACATGCAAACATAAACATGGACTGAGGAATTGGGATAAAAAGGGAAGGGATAGAGGAATTTGTCATGTGGTGGAGAGGTTTTCTAAGGCCTTCGAAATCACTATGGCGCCACTTGCTAAGTGCTGTGAGTAACGAATACAATCTCTGGGCGCCGTCATCTTTAACTGGCGCCCTGCATGATCTCTAAACGCGCCTTGTGAAACCAATGAATCAGCGCGGCCATGTTCTGCATGCATTTTACAAAATACGGATGCCCATTGCTACGGCAGGAAAACATAAAATGCTCTCCTTTATAGAGTAGTGATAATTTTTCGAGTAATGCCATCGCGGCATTTTTCGTTAGTAATGTTATCATAGGTGGGAGTTAAAGTCATGAAAATATTCTGCTCGAATTGGGAGTGTTTGAAAATGGCACAAGCCTATAAATGATGTTTGAAAATTGCATGCGAACAGAATGAGAAATTCGCTGTCAGTCTTGGTATCAACTTACAAATCCAAATAATCTTCTTTTTGGGAATATCTGCGTCTAGTTTCGATTTAAAAAAACAAACGATTTGCTCGTTGAGAATAATTTGCAATAACTCTTACATCTCAGAGAGCAAGCAGATAAAAAAGCCGAAGCACAAAGAACATTGTACTTCCATGGCTTATTTCTTTTTTCTCTGCATTTGTCTGCTGTGTTTGCCAGCTGCTTTTGTTTACTTGAAAATGATCTGTTAATCTGTCGCAGAGTACACTGTAGCAGTGCCATTACCCCTTGGCATATAAGGAGAAACAAATATTTCTTTTTATTCACATGTAACAAAATTATTTCAAAACGCACATGAATGACTAATACTCTGAAATGAACCTGTAGATGAAGATATAAACACATTGCAACACATATCTAAAACTATTTAGAAGAGAATGATTACCTAAATAAGGAAAGCACTTTAACTTGGGCGCCTGCAACATCAACAAACACATCGATAAGCTTGATAGAATCCATCTCAGGTTTAATTCTACTATACAGGCAAAATTCTAACTGAAATGTAGAAGCTTATTTGAATAACACGTGAAAAGTAAACGCTTTGGGTATTCATTTCCTCTCCACTGACATACGTCAGTAGTTATTGTTAGAATTTGCTCAAACGTGCAGATATTACCTCTCAAGACGCAATTAGAGCGTTTGAAATTTAAATCGTGTATACTGAGGTATGGTGTGCCTATCAAAAGATTCTCTTTCAACTAAAGAAAAAAAACCCCACAAAAGTTATAAAAAGACATCAAGTCGACCATGCGTTATGCAGGAATAGATTTCAGACTTCTCCAAGCACCGGGCATAATTGCTTGTAAAGGAAAGGACAATTATTACTTGCATCATATCGATATGCCACTTTCAGTTCACTGCTCGCAGATTCGTGTTATCAGCTGAGAAATCTGCAAACACCGAGTGAGGATTTAATCTGATTAATATTGAAAAAAAAAAGAAGAAATCACACCATACACCATTTACTTGAGCAAGCGAGGACAAGAAAAAAGTCTTTTTGCCGCAAGTTTGACAAAAGGTATGACTGATATATTTCTAACAAACGGGGAAAAACATAACTAACAACAAAATAAACGAAAGACATCATTTTCCCAGTCTTGCCAATCTAGTCTAGAAAAAAAGTACATAATACAGTTCATACACATGCACTCCCTCTCTCTCTATCTCTTATATATATTAGGTTGTCTTCTGAAATAAGCAGGAAAAACTAGGCACAGATAAACAGTGCATAACAGACTCGTGTCACAGTATCGTAAAAAGACATTACAAAATAATATTTGAATATATGTTAACGTGATATAATATATAATATGTAACGATATATACATGTATTATATACTATATCATATACTATTATACACGAAAAGGGAAATGAAGTAGAAATATTTCCGATCGAACAGCATGCTCACTAAAGAAGGAGAAGGAACCGAAGGGAAAAGGAGTAATCCCATTTTATACCCACATAGTATCTGAATTCCATTAAAAGCTTTAATTTCATCTCGAAGCTGACCTGTACGAAAGCCTTTTAACCGCTCGATTTTACACACTCGATTCAAAATACGGAGTTCTAAAAGAGGAAAGGGAAATTCTTGGTAAAGAATAAAAATTAAAGCCAAAAAAGCAGCATCTTATGCTGAGAAAGTGATGATTGCAAGATTTAGACAAAATAATGCATATTGACTGATTTATGTATTCATAACCGTGTTGTTGCCTTTTACCTTGTACTGTCTATGATTTCTCTTTAAATTACAGCTAACCGGATTGCATTATGCGGAATAGATACGAAATCAAAGTATCGACGCTGTGAAATGCAATTCAATTTTATCTTTTTTTTTCTCCATATCAGTGATTTTTTTGTTTATTCCATTTCCTAGTTATTCTATTGTTAAATAACTTAAAAAATACCAAAACTAGGAAAAGATTAATTCCTATTCCACTTAAACAGGTATCAGTACTTCAACAACATCCACGAACATTGCACTGCGTCAGTTTATATGAATATATATATATATATATATATATATATATATATGTATACAGTTGTTACATTTACCAATTAAAAAACACATATGTCAACATTATTCCCACCAATGTGTGTGTAATTGTGTGAGACGTTTTCAAGGATGTTATCTCGTTGCTGTGATGGGGAGTCAGAATAACTATCGCGTGGTATGTATGAATAGCAAATCTTACTGCAGAAGTTTTATCGGTTCATTCTCATCTGTTCGAAACTTTTTTGTTTTTAATCTTTATCGTATATATTTACAGGTATAGAAATTACGCGCCAGAGTGCTCAGCAAGACGGCAATCGAATGGCAAGATATCATATCTGTATGATTTTCTATGACTGCACTGACTTGTTCAGAGGATGAGAAAGATGAATATATGACCAAAAGGAAAATGAGTCAAGGAGTATAGAGAAAACAAAAAACTGAGTAAAGCCTTCCGGGAACTTTTTCTTACCGAGTCAAAAAACAATTGTGATAAAAAGATGTAGCTTCCATTAGTATGTTAAGCGCTTAGTTTGAAATAAAACAAAATTTAATGGTTATGGTTGCTGTCAACCAAGATCCTTTGATTTCAATTTGGTAAGTCGTGATAATTTGACTAGCTTTCATGTGTGTGGTATGACAAACTTTGATGCCATAACATTGAGTCCAATTTACTATCGATGTTTGTGTCCATGTAACAATGGTGCCAAATGTTACATTTTAGGGGTATCAAGACGGAGGATGTTTCATCAGATACACAAACACGTTAATTTGAATCCCTGAAAACGAAGATTTTCATTGAAATCTGTCCGAAATTGATTTCGACTACCACCTCAAATAAGAGGAAAAATTGGATGTAAGACTTAAATATATTTACCCATCCTTAAGCGTCATCCTTGAGCCGAAATATCCCCAGAATTTAAATTTGCGAGAGGCGTAATGTGACCGCGGGTAAACTCCATGCCTGTGCCATGCACGCACTTCTATCTAAGCATCCCCTAAAGAAATAGATCACAGTATGGCCTCTTTGTTCGTCTAAATATGCGAAGTGTCTTTCCTAAAAGATTTGTCTTACACAAAACGAGGTTTTAAATATTTGTTTTCGTTTCCACTCGTTCTTGTAGTGGCATCAAAACTCTTTGAACAAAAACCTTGCGTACCATTGTTCAAAATAGGCCAGAGAAATGGTTTCAAGGTTTTTATCATATGACATCCCCATTGAGATGACCGGTACAGAAGCTGCGGATTCACTTCGAATAAACTTGAATTAGGGCTGATAACGTTGACCACAGACTTAATTTTATTGTGAAAAGTGTGTTTAGATTAACAAACATCTGCAAAACTCGGCCACAACCGATTAAGTGACCCAGTTTTTCTCTTCTTATATTTCCATATGCACGAAAGATATATCGAATAATGACATGCAAATAGAGGAATAGGTTGCTTTTTCAAATCCACAGGGCCTTGTCTTTAAGCATGAAGATCAGAGGAAACTAGATCTGCTTTTACAGAACAATATACAAATACTAGGTCGCTTCATCTCTTGCTAATTAACGTTTCCAAATGTATGCAAGGATTTACACAACTGCGTACAAAGTATCGTCGGTGAATGGCCTATTACCAAAGCTCGGCAGGATCGGATGAAAAATGAAATACAGAATCTCCCAATACAATAAAGCTTGGTTGATAAGAGTATCCAATATTGACTCTCAATGACCCCATTACGAACGAAAAGTGCTGGACCGTCAGTGACAAAACACGAGAAACGGAAACGTCCATAAGGAAGAGCCTGCATAATTGTATAGTTCAGTACAGAAATACCATGCTGACATAAATGACTGTGATTGATAAACACAGTTTTGTTCTGTTTTGGTACAGCAGAGATTTGGAGTGAAAGAAAAAGATAGATATATAAATAGATAAATAAATAGATGGATATATAGATATATGTGTATATATAATATATATATATATATATATATATATATATATATATATGTAGAGAGAGAGAGAGAGAGAGTGTGTGTGTGTGTGTGTGTGTGTTTGTCTAAGTAACAAAGAAAAAATATCAGCTTTAAAGTTTGTACATACATCATTCACTGATATGAAGTTGCCTGAGCAACACAAAAAGACGTTGATCGAATGTTCCCCTGTTCGTACGTACCATTTTCACCAATGCAGGCCGAAGAGAAGTGTGAAATGAAAGTAAAGCATTGATTGTACCGTGCATGAATGAAAGAATTAAGTGAAAAGAAATTTAATATACGGTACGTTGACTGACCTATAACTCAGACTTCTAAAACAGTCATATTCTCTTCGGAACAACAACAACAACAACAACAAAAAGCTTCTCTGGGAGTTGCTCTTCTTTTCATGATAAGAAATCAAATAAACTCCTCAAAAAAAAAAGTTCTGCAAGTCCAATTTGGCGTATCATATTTCTCTCAAAACTATATCATTTCATTCAAATGTGACATCATAAAAAAGCCTGATTACTTATCTTTAAAATGACACCTCACTTGCTATGATTGGACTTGCAGAACTTTTTTTGAGGAGTTTAGTTCACAGGAAGGCAAATATACCTTCACAACAAATGCACGCTTGGCGAAACTAGTCGGCCACATTGAATGTCAATTTTGGACGATGACCATCATAATAAACGCTACTCCAATCAGGCAGTCAATCAAAAAACAACAACAACAACAAAACGAAACAAAACAAAACAATCAAACCCCAAACCAAAACCAAAACCAAAACCAAAATCAAACCAAAACAAAGAAAAAAAAAACAAATACGAAGAAATGGCATTGAAGTATAATTCCGTACATACGTACATGTTCTCTCGCTATTTGGGTGATTTCAGCTCAAATGAAAAAAAAAGGCTTCTTTGACTCTGAAGACCACATGGACGGTTTGGTTTGTGGTCAATCATTGGCTGTGATTGACAGGCGACCAAAAAAAAAAAAAAAAAAAAAAAAAACCCTCCAAAAAAAAATCAAAACCCGATCGTAACACTGCACAATTTAATATCCATGTTTTCTCCATTGACTCCAAACAATAATTGGGGTTTTTTTTTTTACGAAGAAGTGCCTTATATCAATGAAAATGCATTTCGCTCTACCCGATCGCACAGTGCGTCCATCCATATTTTGGAAGACGTGATAGAGACACGGTCAGTCATTAATAATCATTCACACGTTTTCTCTTTCGACCTTATAGTCTTAATCCATTCACTGCTGATACACATTTCTCTGTAAGTCTCTTGTCCATCATCTTCGTTCAATATGTTTTCTCTCCTCTGATACCCCCCCCCCCCATCGGAAGTGTCGAAGGTAACGATACCGAAAAGATTATAGCTGTAGTAAGAATATAGTTGAGAGCAGGGTTATCTTGAGTACTATTACATTAAAGGGATAGTATAGTATTGGTGGAGATGAGAATTGGGCTTTTAACTTTTTGCGAGATACCAAAAAACACTTATGATATAGCACAGTACATACCATTCTAAGAGGAATTCAAAGTTTATTTGATGAAAATCGGCTTTCAAATGGCTAAGACATCCAAAAACAAAGTAAAACAAAGCGATCGTAATAACAGGTGGGTGCCACCTTTTTTTTTTATTAGGATCACTCTGTTTTTGGATATCTCAGCCATTTCAAAACCAATTTTCATCAACTAGATGTTGAATTCCTCTTAGAATTACATGATCTTTCATCTCACATTTCACATCTTTCACATCTTACATTTCACAAGAGGTTTCTCATCATCTCACCAAGAAATGTTATAAACCTGAAGTTAGGTCTCAACGAAAACTATACGATCCCTTTAACTTGAACCGTAAACAAAGTACTTAAAGTCCCTATGCCTTTTTTCTGCGACAATAGTATTTTTCTGTGATTACACGAATACGTCCGGAAGTATGTTACACTGTGTCACAGACTGCGGCAAGGAAGGAGAAAATTAAGGGTGTTGGAGGAGGGGTGGGGTGGGGTTATATGAAAAATCTGCCACTTCACAGGGTTGCAATCAAAATTAGATGCTTATCAAATCAAAGCATGAATATTTTGTTCCTGACAGCAGATTACTACACAGCAGTTAAATCGCTCCCTGATGCGTTCCTCTGCACTGCACGTGTATGAATGACAAATAACAGCTCCTTTGCACCTTCTGCTTACTAACCACAGAGAAACGAGAGAAAAAACATCAAACAAGGAATAAAACAGACGAGAGGAGAATAACAGAAAGACAAACAAACGAAAATACAACCCATTACTTCTTCTGACTTAAATAAAAAAAAAGAGCGAAAAAAGTGCACGGGCACTCTGGTGAAAAACTAAGCGGGGCAGAGAGTTAACAAGATGCACACGGTTAAGTCAATGTGGGCTCTTGCTGGGCTATTATCACCAGAAATAATAAGCTCCAATGCTTTTGAAAACATCACACCCCAAGGTTCCCTCCGTCATCCAAGCTCCTCGCACCCCTCCACACACCCTTCGTTACCCCACTCCACTGAAGTGAAAGGTAAAGGTGATCGAACCCTGGCCTACATCGACAACACCAAAGGTTGTTGACTTTCCAAAGGCTAGACTTTCTGACTTTCAAAGAAAAACAAATAAAGGGCAAGACAAAACACACATACACACACACACCTAGTGTTTTATATATATATATATATATATATCATGCGCTTTCCTAGACAGGATAAAGCGTTTTAGATCTATTGCCATTTGAGGTTTTTATCACATATATTACATGCGTACATAGATATATAAATGTAGATTATATCCTAGAAACTAAAGGACTATCACCTCGTAGAAGAGATGCATTTTAATGTTTTTTTTTTTCATGTAGTACATTTCTGTCAGACAAAACCCAAGAGCATGAAATCAACTTTTATCGTTGCATAAAATTTAATTACTTTCCTCCCACTTCTAACATTTCTCTCCGTACGACACAATCGTTTCTACTTCTCTGGGTGATTATGATAAGTACGCTCTCAAAGAAAGTTATCAATCTAAAAAAAAGAAAAAAAAGAAAAAAAAAAACCAACATCTATTCATTTCATTGCCCCGTCTTCCTACTTCCCAGCGTAGCCACGAGAAGAACTGCAGGTTGTTTAGAAAATGACTGAGCCTGCGCAAAATTTATTGCAGAGTGCAATAACACGTATTTCACAGTGAGGCAGGCATTTTTATTGCGGTAACTTCAGCGAATAATCGTATTCATATTCGCATTTTCTTTCAAATACATCGTAACAACTGTTTGTATAATGGGTCCCAACGAGCTTCCTTGGAATCACCTGTTAATACCTCGTTTCGAGGAACCCGCACACAATACAAACGCTCGCCCAATGCATAAATGGCAGTCGCTACATTGCAGCATGCCCACGAATCTGTGAAAAACGTTTGATCTTCACAACGCCGGATCTCTTCCCTGCTTGCCTCGCCTGCGTGTGGAAGGGAAGAAGTATAGTCAGGCGCGCGCATGCACGAATGTTGAGATGAACACAGAGCCAGACTCAGCGGGCGGCACAGCGCAGGGCACATGGCGTTGCTGCGCCTGTTTCTATCGAAGCTTTCCCCGAGACATACGGAGAAATCGCAGTGCTTTTAGAATTAGATTGTCAAAAAAGAACAACGACACTTATTTCGACACCATGCAACATTAATGTTGTGCTGTGAGTGGTAACATCATTCATTGGGCTGCCAGGTATACTTTTTTTTGGCGAGTATTCACACGGAAAATGCTTTATTTCTGATTAAAAAAAAAGGGTAATCATCACGAGTTGCGAATAATTAACGTCTAAAATTATGGTACGGCGATTTGATAAGCATAATGAACGTACTGAATTTCATGCTGTCAGTTATTGGACGTTATCATAACGCAGCGCGTTGCTCGTGTCAGTATAAAGTTGCACAAAAAATGTTAATTGACGCCATTTATTCAAAAGTCTCTTTCGGAACGTTGATAAAAAGGACTTGTTTCCCGTCGCTCACGAATGTTTATTGCCGTTCTTGAATCTTCTACAATTCCATGTTCTCTTTTCTTGCTTCACATAGCAACTACTTGTTTCTTACGATTTCCAGGGTTTATAACTTTTTTTCCTCTCTCCCTCTCTTACATGTGTATGTGTGCTCCCAAAGCCAAAATTGCATCACGAACGACCGCCTTGAAAGTTCCACGTTTTGTACTTTTCTTTCGGTCACTCTTTAATTTTCCTTTCTTTTGTTCTCCTTACGTCGTTCTTCATGAGTTCCAGCCCAGTCAAGACGTTTTCTTAGGTCTTATATGTTGTCCCCCCCCCCCCGAAGTGCCAAGAGTCGCGCACGATCTATCGAACAAATGTTTCTCCCGCGAGTGGAGAAGAAATTTAATAACATTTGGCAGCTCTAAAACCGCAAACAAAACAAAACAAAACAAGAAAGGACGAAAGAGAGAGAGAGAGAGAAGAGGAGAGATAGAGAGAAAAATCAACCCCTGAAATGTATTCATGAGACATTTCTTGCAATTCTTTTGTCGACATATCATTCAGAGCGATTCTTTACTGCAATTCTGGCGGAGAATGGGGGAAAAAAGACTAGGAATACACCGTCACCCTTTTTATTCATGAATTCTGCACCAGCCCTCGCATACGATGTCTTCTTCTTTGGCTCGTTTTTCCTTCCTTTACTTCAAAAGGACATCGCCTGCAGAAAGAAAGACGGGAAACAATCTGCAAATGTATTCACGAGTTTATACATATTTTTTTCCCCTTCCCTTCTCTTCCGACACGTCTGCAATAATTCTCTTGACAGACTAGCCAAAGGTATCATGGCGGCGAGCCGGACGTGAGGCGTTCTGACCATCTGCCTGAATCACACGGTCTCCGTGTGAAGGCTTCCGACATGAGACGAGACCAAATTTCATGTTTCAGCTGCTCGCCTCGCCTCGCCTGCGCGCACTTTTCCCTCCGCGCAGAGAGAGCACTTGTTACATAGCTTGCACTGTTACACTTCCCCCCGCGATGATGAGACAATCTCCGCTAATCTTCCCTCAATAAAGATTCCCCGTTTTCCTTCATCGTCCACGTCTCCCTTTCCCCCCAATCTGCAGCACTGTATAATCCTCCATTCTCATGTGTAGAATTCATGACGTTCGGCGGCCCAACGACAAGACATCAGTAAAATATACATGTACCGGTTTGGGATGTTCGACCAACAAACAAATTTAATGAAAGACTGCACTGGTAAATGAACATTAAGAAATTTCTTTTTCCACTTGTTCTTGTTCCGACTCTATTATAGTTGTCTGTTCAATTCCTCGTACTTTGGTAATGATCGTGTGGCAACCATTGCAATGTACAAATTCTGACATGTTCTCATGGGAATTATATCACGTATGACTGAACATGAAATTAAATCGAACAGTAAAGTCACTAAACATCCAACCATGACAAACAAACAATCATGTACATGTATATTATATTTGTATACATCTCAATCATATCACATGATACTTAGGTACACATACTATATTTTGTGTCACATCTGCTATTAAAAGCAATGTACTGTCTAATCAACGTGTTTGAGGGACATACAGAACGAACACACACGCAGGCACACAGTTACTTTGGAAGAAAAATATCGGGTGGATGTCGTTGCTGTCGTCCGAAGACGGGAAGTTTGGGCGTCGAAGCGATTGCGACAGCCGCTGCATCGCCGCCGTGCTCCGCGCAAGTCTGCTTCCGCGCCACGGAACGCCACACTGTACAGTGCTGTCAGTCTCTATCCGTCATATCAACACGCACGACACTTGGACACTTTCCACACTTTCCTTCATTTATAAACATTTATCGGCTTTGTCTGAATCTTTCGACATTTTTCATTCCAGTAGTCTTCATTTTAATCCTCCACTTTTGGCAAACACCTTCCAAAAAAGAAATATACATGTACATAGTATCGGATGTCTTTCCCCTTCACAATCGCTGCGCCCTTGGATCTCTTCATGCGCATCCGCCTCAAGACTTGTCTTCGACGAACTGCTAACTAGAGCGTCATCAAAGGGTTCAAAATAACCTTGTCTCTGTGTAATTACGGAACTCTGAGAAGGAAACGCGCTTAAAGAGTATACCTATTCTCATTTTCAATGGCGTCTTTGTGCTTCGTTGAATATTTTTCCTGTACCTTTCAGATAAAGATGTTGAACATGGTAGGGGGGGGGGGTCGGGGCAACCAGTATCGTGGGAATATCACAATTATTGTCCCGATAGCATTTGAAGCAGCGCAAATCGCATACCTCCATTTCCTTCCACATCCTTAAGTTACATCATTTGTATATCACACAATTTATGAATGATGCGATACGTGAGCGCAACGAACCATTGTCTCTACACCCGATATATTCATTCAAGATGAGTACAGCTGTAATTCAATTATCTTATGGAGGGAGTATTATCACAATCACACGATGTTTTTCACAGGGAATCTCTCTGTAGGTTCATGAACCGCTGTGTCGTCTGCTGTTCAATAGATGGCTAAGTCATCAACAACATAACGGATGCACATACTAGTACATACTAGACCTGAACAACCTGGGCGATGAAATTCCAATTTCGCTCCATGTTCAATATGAATTTAGTAAACAGAGTACACTAGAACCAGTAATGTTTGATGTTTACTCAAAATTGGGCATAGACTAAAAAGATGAAAGAAATGGAAAGTTTCACATCTTACCACTTAACAATGGTAGGCGTATTGATTGCAACCGAAACCAGTCAACCTTGCTTAAGTCAACCTCGCATAAGTCGAATAATCGCCTAAGTCGAAGGTCTTTTCTAGTCCTCTTCTCTTTATATTGATTGATTTTAATCCCTCATGAGTCGAATTTTCTCTGAAAGTCGAAGCTGTTTCTTCAGTCCAAATATATTTGTCTTAGGGAAGATTGACTGTAAATGATTAATTTTTTTTTTTTTTTTTAAGAGGTGAGACCGGAGTATGATCCTACTGCACATAAATTTCCCTTTAATTTCTCATTTTTTTGTTTGACATGGATCTATAAGCATGTATCTTTCGCGTCAAAATATTGTTGCCGAGCAACGATGACGTCTAGGAGTGAATGTGATGTATATGGTTGTTTAATTATCGAATATCATTGCCATAATCTCTTTGTGTTCAATGCAGTGGGATAGTTGTGATGTATTGTGATGACACCAATACATCTTCATCTGATTCGAGGGTGCGATTGGTTCTGATATCGCTGTAAAACATGTGAAACTTTCTTAAATGCAGCGACTCTATTTAATTTCATTTCCTCTAGGATGAAACACCTACCATACTGCTTTTTCTCGGTTTTATTCACTGAAATAACCATAAGCATGGAATAGCACTGCACGACGTTCGCTTATGTATACGGTGTCGTTATCTGCTGTAGCGCCACTTTTAACAGTGTCACCTTATTCATGCAGCATATCGCCCTTGAATGTGATACGCATGATATAGCCTACATTGTATATGGTGATGTCCGGACAGATTTCGGCCACAACATTTTGACTTGAATCGGCTCGGTCCTGTTTTTGTAATACTTTGTAATGGTAATATTTCATACCTTTCTTCTTGTTTCTCTGAATTTTGATGAAAATTTATCATTACTGGGTCGGTGAAATGGTCACACAGACCTACAGTCACTGAGTCATGACAGCGATTATGTCTTCCCACGCGGGGGCAGAGTCAGCCCTGAATTGAAGATTGAAGTCACGTGACCCACGCATGCGGAATGGCACCTAAAACGGAAGTCACTGCCAACGAAAGCATCGCAGAGTCTTTAGTGGGTGGCCCCTTGTGCCTGCGGGGTCTAAAGTCATGGTGTTGGCCGTTCTAACTCTTTTGCCATCGATCCAATGGTCAGTGATACAACGTACAACTAGCAGCGCATCTGCTCATTTCGATCAAAAGTCATCTACTTTCCGCAGTCCACATCTTTTCTTTTCTTTTTTCCCCCACGAATATCAAAGTCTGCATATATAGATTGCGTCTCTAATCATCACCTCCCCCACCCCTAAAACGAAAAGACTGCGACGTATACAGGATCGCACTAAACGGAAAAGTTCAACGTCAATCAATAAAAGGCACTGAGAGCCGAGTGCGAACCGGTTGCTGAACTGCCGTAATTCAGAATATAAGGAGTGGAACACAGAATGAACAAGAACACAAAAACAACAGCGCAAGTTCTCTGTTGTGGAGCACGGAAGCACAACGACCACGCCAGGTGCATTCCGACTTTAAATATCGACCCAAAGAGAGCCGATACACTTTACTCCACCCCACCCCCATTTCTCGTCTGCAGTTGTTACTTTGTCTTTACTTTCACTTCTTCTTTCTTTCGTCTTTCTTCGCTTTCTCTCTCCCTCGCTCTCTCTATTTTGCAGTTTCTTTCACTTTAGCTCTCCCTTCATTCGACGTGTACATTAAGAGAGCATGCCCTCATGAAAAGAACTGTTCGCAATTTTTGGGGAGGTAGCGTGCATTTCTGCGTTCAGGCGTTATCATGCGGTCTCACGATGTGCGCGCGCATCATAAGTTTGCCCGTTCGCCCCAGTGGCTGCAGATGAGAACAATGCGCGCTGCCTCCACACATGCACCTAATAGTTTTTAATACTCTAAGTGCACGACACGGTTAAAATCGTCCGGAATATACACAAGAAACCGCACTCCCGTCTTGTGAAACAAACGAGTCAAGCAAAAGTGCAGGTGAAAGCGCTATTAAGTTTGACTTCGAGACCACTATTAATACATTCTGCGCGTGAGGATCATTTCTCAACTACGCAAGACATTGACAACACATGCACGCACATAATAAGAAAGTACTTGACCATAAACCACCATTCGCATTTCGTGCAAAAAGAAAAAGAAAGAGAGAATAGAGAATCAAAAGAAAAAAAAAAGTAAATGCTTAGTCAGCGCTGGCTTTGACGACTTCATGAAGAAGCTTTGCAAGACAACCAAGCGTAAAGTAAGATAATGAAATAAAGTCGCTTGCTCCTTACAAAGATCTCGTATTTGTGGCGGACTTCGTACTTTCGCTGTGGTCCCGACGTTGAATGAACAGACGGTGTCCGTGCAGCACGTCATGAATTATAAGCGCCTGCCAAATCATTAATGATATTAATTCTGGTACTTCTGTAAGGACTCTTATTTCTCGTCTGGTTCCAAGAAAACTTGCTATTATCCCGAGAACAAAGACTCACCCTGCGAGCATCCATTTTGGGCACCAATGCATACATCCCATCCCCCTCCCCCCACTTTTCCCTTTTTTTCTCCCCCATACATCGGTAGCGTGTCTTCCAAGTTACATTGGCTGTAGCACGAATAATCGCCCGTTATGAATTCGCATAAATATCAAATTAATTTCAAACGATTTGATCTGCTAGAAAGATGGCACATTCTCGATTTTTTTTTCTCTCCCTCTCCCTTCATTCTACGACACGTTCGCATGGATCGTGCCACATTATAGCTGACCAGAACCAAGAAGAGCTGAAAAGGGGAAGGGGGCGAAAACGGATCGACAAGGGAAAACTGAAACCCTTGAAATATGACAGAGCGAGTAAGAGACAATGGTTATCAGAGTGATAACCACTTTTTCTTTCCCGCGTTGCCCGTTCCATCCCATGCCCCATACACTCCACTTCGAAGAGCTCACTGCGATATTTCACCCACTTTCTTTCAAACTTTTCCTCGAGAGTGTGAGGCAGGTGAATGTCGGTGCATTTCCTGCAAGCCCTCAGAGGACATCCAATATCTTTCATCCTGCGGAGGTATCTTTCCTCATCTGGACATTCCGCCACCAGCGGCTCGTCAAGTGACCGTTCAACGTCTTCAAGTTGACTTCCACATACGGATGATTACCTAGTCCTCAAGCCCCTCCCCCTCCCCCCCCCCCCCCACCATTCCAATCATGCTGTCCATTCGGCCCACCGTGGTATTGGGCGCAGGAGAGCGAAAGCTGCTTCGCCGAACCGTGTGTCGATGCCGACGAGAAAAAGACTGCGAGGAAAAAGGCGCCAATCTGGTGTTAGCGTCTCTCCGTCGAATGCCCGAATCAAAGTTATCTTATACCAGAATCTATTCCATCCTCCTATATCATAAAGAAGGGGTGGATGATACGTGCTGTTATCACCATCTCCTTCTCAGAAACGTAATCACAGTTGTGATGATAAAGGTAATAATGAAAGCACTTACGGATAATCAAAGGAACTGTTTTATCAGAAAACGTCAAAGCTCAGTAGATCTACGAAAGACAGCCTTGTTGCTTATATTCGCGATGTTGAAACAAGTATTTTGTTAACATGTAGGTCTATATGTCTGGCAAAATTTCACAGCGTGATCGATATGAAATTTTCAGATTCAACATTCGTTGGATATCTTTCTGAAACGGCTGGTTGAGAAAAAATCCGTCGTTGACAGAAATGCAAGAAAAATGGTTGTGGATATAGACAGTCAAGTCTGAAAAGTCCGAAATCATTGTCGCCACAGTGTCAAAAAAAGTAGAGTTCATTTTGCCCATATCTTACTACATCAAACATACATGTACAAGGCTAAATAAATGCGGCAACCGCTGATATTTAGGCTTTAACCGTGACAGAGACGAATACAGGTGTACAGGTGGCGGAGAAAGAAGTAGGCCTACACCAGTCTAAATATCAGGGACTGAAGACTACTGGATACATGTAAGCAGAAGTATGAATATATGAAACTATATTTCTCTCTTCTTTGCCAATCTTTGCCAATCTTCCGTCATCGGAACTGTATGGGTTAACCGCTGTATTTTTATGCACCCCCTCCCGCAAACTCTGCTACTTAAAATGGACGTGTGGTCAGCCAGGGGCGAAACGGCCTGATGTTAAACAAGCTGCACGTTCTTGCCTTCTTATTCCAACCTTAAAATCTGATCTAATATCATCATTTTTTTTTGCCATTAAAGTAGGCATACGCATTCATTTTAATCGCTTGCTGGTGCCGCTTTAAAAGATAAGACTACAATGGCAAGAAACTTTGGCGTATCTTTATGCTTACGGTAAGACACAAAGTTATACGGACAATATTCTACGCGCTGCTATCAAAATTATGTCAAAATGCCGCTGACATATCACATGCCTAGTAATACAGAATGGAAAATACTGGGTAAAATCAAAGGCTCCTAATAAACACACGCAGACACACATATTCACATATGTATGTATATATATATATATATATATATATATATATATATATATATACATTCACGCTTACATACGCACATACACACACACATACATACATTCAAATATATAAACATGCATGACTGTATACTCGAACGTTTGCACGTTACACATCTCACTATAGCATTAGATGCCATGCAAAGAGCGATATCAAGTCGACGCTGGCATGGTTTGAAAAGCATTAATTTTGATATCAAGTGATCCCACTCTTTCCTTTATCGAGTGTATTAAAGGCGATGTTAATGTATTCAGTTTGCCTCAATAAAAGAAGTCGTCATTTCTTGAATTTCTGACTTTATAGCAGAAGAAGAAAGATACACAACATTGTGTCGCCACAAAAGAGGCAGGAATGTGCGAAATGCCATTACAGTCGACAGGTGCGCAATTATCGATTAGCCTGATCCGTCGGCCATTCGCAGCGCCCCCGCCTGTCTGCTGTACACTCACAGCCCTCCGTTGGCTAGCACCACGGCGGGAACGAGGCAGCGACGATTTCCTTCGTTGTATGGCAAATAACACGAAACATGGAGATTCGCCTACCACGTGTTAGACGGAGCGCCTTGCGTCTGGGTGGGGACGTTGCATCACCGTGCAAGCATAAAGGACAAGGGTGCAGAAATCAGGTGGTGTCGAAAGTAGTACGGCATTGAAGAAATGTTTGTTACTTGACCTTCAAAATTGCTACAATTTCTATACCCTCCTCTTGCTAAGTGTTAGTTACAGTACTAGTATTACAATATTGCAACGTCGGCTATATGTGATCTAGAGTAGATAGCGAATAATTATATCACACGATTTGTGATTAGCTGAATGGGGCAACACGTGACATTCACCGTTTTCGATGTAGTGCACGGCTGTTTACTAAAGTAAGTGAGAAGTAGTCAGTGCGATAAACGTACTTCATACAGGTTACTATGACAAATACCATTTCCTCTTTCTTTTTATTCGCATTGTATTGGTTCTCGTGGAATAGTACTTTACTATGGCCGTCGGTCTCGGTGCAATATGACTGAACAACTGTCTATGCATTAAAACACTATTTGAAATAGTCCATGTATTATCTGAACTAGAAGGCCAGCAAGAACTGTCCTACTTTAACGATTTTACTATATTATTAAAGGAAGGGGCTTCCAATACGCAGTTTTATGTTATGGGTTGATGCAATACCAGTCCGAGATTCGATAAACATGATCACGTGATATTGGATACTCTCGGACTGTTCCTTTTCGGGGATCACATTTGATCGTTTGTTGTGTAAAAACTGAAAGCGATGTAAACGACTTTTTTTGGCGAAATAGATGCGACAAATTTTCTTGTCGTAAACCTTACAGTATATTGAGCGACAATAGCGAGCTTTAGATCTGCGACGCGAACGTTTAGACGACGATACTGATTTTAGGCCGAAAAATGGTGTTCTGCACATGCGTGAGACAGCTGTTTGGCTGGTCCAAACCGGGAGGCTGCGTCGTCTTTTAATAGCGGTCGCGTCGCAGATCTAATGCCTGCTGTTATTTTGCGACGGAAATTTGATTTTGGGTGCAGCGCGTAATGAAATTGGGTATTCATTGCGCATGTTACGTGCATGCTGTTCTCTTGGTAATGGTTCTACGTAAATGGTCATCATGAAACTTTTATTCGAGATAAAGGTATGCGTTCTTACTCAACGCACGCTGATTAACCCTTTAAAGATGACTGTGCTGTCAGGAATGTATTCTCAAGGTTTTACACGCTGTTTCCAATTGTGATGAAATCCCTTAATAGTAGGCCTATCTAAAATCCTTCGGATGGATCATACAGTACATTCCCTTTCCTACCAGTCATCATTTTTATCACAAGGCCCATTTCTAGGCCTGATGTATGTAGCCTGAAATATTAATTGTTTGTCACATGACTACCACGCATTACTTATTGCACATTCGATAAAGATGTTCGTTGTGGTAGACACAGCTTTTCCCCGTTTGGTTTGCTTGCATCTTATGTTGATGAATAGATAATCGTGATAAGATAGTAGCGGAGGAATAGCAAATGAATAGATAAATAGATAGATAATAAATGAATATTGAAAATAAAAGCTAGAAAAGTGACTAAGCGCTTAAAAAAGCAGTCAATTTGCACAGCTGTAGAATAAAATCATCAGCAAGAACATTTTTATGGAGATGAAGAAATTCGATATGCGTCATATCTGACAAGCGTGCATGAGGAGTTTTCAACACTGTCAAATTGAGGGAGCTTTTACAACATTCCCGGCATGTATACAAACACTTGAGAAGATCATCCGTAGAAAGAAAAGGTTTTAAAATAATAATAATAATAATAATAATAATAATAATAATAATAATAATAATAAGAATAATAACAATAATAATAATAATAATAATAATAATAATAATAATAATAATAATAACAATAATAATAATAAAGAAAACAGATACAGAAACAACACAAAATCATCGCGTGGCTATTGGCAGCGCGGGCGGGAACGAGGAGTCGCGAACAGATACTGATCAATATATTTTGTGTCATTAATTGATGACGAGTGACGTATACATGCGCTATTAAGGTTCTCTTCAAGGTCATCGTGAAATATGACATGGCTGAGACATAGATCAGTGCAGTCATTTATTCATGACTAGTGACGTGCATACACGCCACACTCACGGTCTCTGGGAAAACACTAACTACGACACTGCGATTGTCCTCCTGAACACGAAAAGACATCTCGAGCTCTTCAGGTCCGACAAGGCGAGAAGACAAAATCCGAGATATCGTCTTCTGGACTTCTCTGGTCTGAGAAGACAAGAAGGCGAGACATAAGAGCTCATCTTCTCGACCTCTTACATTTGAAAAGGCGAGAAGGTAAGAAGTCGAGGAATGAAGCCGAGTGTCCATTGTATGTCTTTTGAGTGAGAATTAGCGCGAATTGATAGCGACCTCGGATCTGTGTGAATCGCATCAGTTCGCCCGATTTCGTGCGATCGACGCCGATTCGGGCGTGCTCACTACATGCGATTTGTTTGCGAGTGTGCCCGACCGAAGCCGGAGTACTAGTCGAAAACCCGGAGACCGTTACCAACACAACTCCTGCAGATGCGAGTTAGTGTGGCGTCACATTGTCCCGAAATCGACTCAAGACGACAATACGCACACTGAATTTTCAATTTGAATGAATTTTCAACTCATAAAATGGACCTTCGCAAGATACTCGGGCAAGTTTTTGGCTTGCTATATATTTTGTTGCCGCTCACAAAGTTGCTGCAGGATCCTAAAAACTCCATCGGCGGTCATACGATGGCTTAAGATGCCCTCACGAATGACTCGAAATTTATACGATCAGAGCTGAATTTGAACATTTCCATTATCGTGTGACCATCTTTGCTCAATTTCGGGACAGCGTAACGTCTCCATCACGGCCGTCGGGCGCCACGGTTGGGTGCCCACTACGCGACTTTTCTACAGATCGGATGGGAATGCTCCCATTCTGGCAAGATCTCTCCAGATCGTTGGGCGCAAATAAATCACAGTGGGCAGTGGGCTTTAAAGCTCGTCTTCTCGACATCTTGAATAAGAGAAGAAAAGAAGGCGAGATATGAGATCTCTTCTTCTGCACTTCTCGGGCCTGAAAAGACGAGGGGGCGAATTGTATAGAAGTAGAACAGACGAGATTTCGGATCTCACTTTCACGTCTGACAACGCCCTAGAAGTCGAGAAGACGCGATCCTATACATTTATCTCACCATCTCGGAGTAATCATATCGTCTTCTCGATGGCACTTATAAACTCCCGTATAGTCTAGAACAAGCAATTCAATGAGATAATTATGATATAATATAAAAATCACATACATTGTATACTGTAAGGATTCAATATTTCTCATTTATTTGCAGAGTAATATGAGAAAACCAAGAGAGAGCCGATATCAAAGATTGCAGCGGTGGCATAAAAAAAGAAACAAAAAAGAAGTCCCAATAATACACAATACGCCATCAGCGATACGAACAAAGCAAACGCACATGCATTCTTTCCTCAAGTGTTGGCTACGCAGAATTCTCTTTGGCACACCGCAATATACGAGTACATGGACGGATATTTCCAACAATGAAATCAAGAAGCAATTATCAATTTATTATACACATCATAATGCCTACATTTTGGATGTGGTATTTTCATCTCACACATTCTCAATTATTTCAAGTATTTACAGGTTTATTTCAGACAACGCGTCCAGAGACAACTCGGACATAAATGTGACGAACAAACATCAGATGCTCATGAATGATGAAAAACATTAGAAATTATATATATATATATATATATATATATATATATTATATGCAAGTACAAAAAATGCATATTTATGTACTATTATTATGTCCAAACACACGCTGAAATATTGTCCACCAAAACTTTATCATAGTTATAAAAGAAAAAAAAAGCGATTTTGAAATACATAATTTGAATACACATGAGTAAAAACAAAAAAACAAAACTATGATCTGCATTAAGTGTATCCTGTAAAAGACTCACTCGGTTGGATTACCAGTGTAAAGTTCTCAGTAACAATTCGAATCAAAACATTTCATCCTACAGTATCTATATCTGTAGTTCTTCATTGGCCTGGATCCATTCAAGTAAGATCAGATAGCATATAAGAAATAAACCATGTAACTCCCTATCTGAAAAGATTCCTATTCAAAATTGATTATTTTTTATTTTTTAAATTTTTTTTTACGGTGTATATTTCTAAAATCATAATTGATTATTACCAAGTACAACAACAAGCATACATTAAGAGAGTTTCTTCTTTTTGTTGAAAAATAATAAGAATGAATTAAAAATATGAACTTACAGATCCATTAAATAGTAAAATATCTGTCTTCTTCAATTGAACCACGTTCAAACCAAGACAAAAAAAAAGTGTCAGTATTCTCACAATATTTTTCTGGCAAGCGAACTACCAAATCCATTAAATAGTCAAATATTTGTCATCTTCAAATGAACCACGTTCATAACAAGACAGAAAAAAAGTGTCAGTATTCTCGCAATATTTTTCTGGCAAGGGAATCAATCAGCTCATCTATATAATTCTTCTGATCCTAGGTGTTTCCTAAAGCCGCAAAGATTACTTTGCCTTAGGCATACCGGACGACTATGAGAGGGTGCTTTTTGAGGCACATCAAATTATGAAAGAGGCGACAAGTTCTTTCAATTTATGCATCTAGTTCATTGATACAGTTACCATGCCCTCTTGGGCAATACGTGAATTCATTTCAAATTCTCGTGCTACTACGGCCCATTGCATTCACCAACTGGTATGCATATTTCTGTTCATGTAGTACTTCCTTAAAATTACTATGTTGCTTGGCTTTACACATTCATGTGAAAAATATTCCAAGTTTTCTTTTTTTCCCTCTCAGTGCAACATAATTTATTGTGATATAACAATCAATCACAATGCCAACACTCATTGTAGCCAACATAATACAGTATAAGATTTTCTTTGAAGAAGTTCAAGGAATTTGACCAATATGTAGTTTGATTTTTCTTATGGTACATGTACACATTTACCTATGCATTATATCACAATCTTACGGCCTTTTTACTGAAATTAGCTTTGCATTTCCATGAAACACAGAATGAATTTGTCATAATGGTCTTGCCCCGCTCTCTCCCTTTCTCTCTCCCTATAATGTATATATATATATATATATACACTTGTATATATATATATATATATATATATATATATATATATATATACTAAAGGGATAATAGATAAACATACATAAACTGATAATTAGAAATTTATGTATCATAGCTGTGAGGAGATATTGATGAAGAAAAGCAATACATACAACCAGAGAATCAAGTACTGTTTAAATATTTTGAGCAGAGCACTACACGCATAGAAAACAGAAAAACAGAACAAACAAAAGCAACAAACAGAATGTGGAAGACGACCGTGAGATGGTCAGGAAAACTAGTTTTGATTTTTAAAATTTCTTTTAAAAAGAGAGCGATGGCAGACATATTCTGTCGTCAACGTTCCTGAAATTGATAAAAAAAAAAAAGTCACCTGACTTCATTATGTATAATGTATACTCACAAACCTAAAAAAGCAACCAAACAAACTGTTGGTCTTCAGATTTCATTTTAACCCGATGAGGACGGGCTGATTTTGCTACAACATGCATTTTTCATACACACCTGCCCAAGTATACTCGGGACTCGTCCTCAACGGGTGAAATTCCCAATGGCAACCAGATTTTTCACAACTCTTTCACATCATAACACCACAAACTCCTAAGCCCCTGCATAAAAGTTGGCATATATTTCACAATGGGCATGAGACCCTGGAATATACTCTGCATGTCAAACACGTTGGGCAACAATAATATGTTTTTGTACAAGGGATGGATGCATAGATAATGGTATACATTGATATTAATATACATAAAGCTTGGTATCAAACCTGGATGACACACTGCACATACTGACATGTATATACTTCAGCATTAACTGTTAACTCAAAACAAATACACATTTAACAAGTAACACTGATCATCATATACTCACACCCTGATAAAATATCAATCATTAAAACTCTTTAAACAATCAGAAAACTCAAATAAATTCTAAATCTGCGAAGACATTGTCATCACCTCCATAAGTCTGTAGTTTATGTGTTTGTGTTTGTGCGTATTCTTGCTCACATTGTTGCCGTGTGAATGCAAACACACCTACTTGCATACAACCATACAAAAATAAACAATCAAATATATTTGATTTTTGGCAAACTGCATAAAATTATGGAAAGATACGCCTACGTTCTTTCTCTTTTTTTTTTGACATTCACTTCTGCAAACACTCTCCTGATTATTTTGTTTTTGCTGAATTGACCCGACACTCTGATGCAAGAGAGTTGCAAAGGCGCAAAAAGAAGTACTTTCCAAGACATCTCAAAGAGAAGTGAATGCAAATGATGCCAAAGTTATATACACACCACTCTCCCACCGCTTTATTCCCCAGATATGCATAGACAAACCACTAGCTGGTGGTCGACTCTGGTCAAGTCAATGGGCTTGACTTCATGATCGAGGCAAGAATTGCAAAAGGAAAGTGCTGTTGACCCGTGGTCTGTGCTCTGTCCACTGGCTACTTGTGGCAGGAAAGAGGCATTTTGTTTTTGGTCCACCTCTGCTGCAGCCGATATTCTGTTTGGAGAAGAGGTTGCTTCATTTACATCCTTTTCATGCACATTTCATAAGTTTGGTTTCCTGTACAATGCCATCACATGGTGGTGGGGCACCACAGAATCATAATGAATGCAGTCTGAATCTCCAGATATAAAATGTGAGAAGTTTGTTCAATGCCTCTGATTTATACTGTGCAAATTTTGTTGGCAATTTTTTTCTTTGTTTGTTTGTGTGTTTTTTTTTTTTTGGGGGGGGGGGGGCTAAGGACAAATGTGCACGCTAAATGGAGAAACCAAGTTGTTTGTGACTTTTTAAGGAGAGATATGAGAAATGCCTACTCAAGCAAAATGTCTGATGAAAGGATTTTCCAACATAATGCTGATATTTCCTACTGTGTTGCAAGACAATTTTTAACCCAGATACACAACATCTCCTGAATTTTATGAAGGACTGGTAAGACAAATATTCCTATTAACTATCCATTTCAGTTCAAGACATCTAGTGGGTGTCATGAATCTTTAGTTGAGTGTCTCCTCTGTTGGGGGCTACTCATGACCACCCCCTCTGGTAGCAGGATGTCATTGGATGCAGCCCGTTGTCGCCATGACGACGCTGATGAGAACACTGGCCTCTGTCTGGATGATGATGATGATGATGCTGTTGCCAGGGTCCTACTACCCTCTACGGAGCTCACCTGGCGCTTGAGTTCCCCCACCTGCCCAGCAGGCGGTTTGACACTGCTCAGAGACGTCGACGCCCGTTTCATTCCGTACACAGAGGAAGAATTCTTCTGCAAGTGGCTCTTCTTTGGAGGCCTCGTCTTGTACAGCATGGATGATGTTGGGGCAGTTGGTGGGACAGCCTGTACGATGGATGGAGAGAAAGTGCTCCCTCTCTCCTTTTCCCCTTTTCCCTGAGACTTCATCTGTCCGTACAGGGTGTGTGCCCTGGTCATCTTGGGGATGGGCATGCTGTTGGGTGCCTTGTCGGCAAAGTTGGGGAGCTCATCTCGACTGTCTTCCATTATGCTGACTGTTGTAACCATCTGGTGGGGGACTCTGCCCTCTCCCTGAGTCCGTTTGGAGGAGGTAGATGGAGAGGAGGGAAGACCTGGAGAAGATGGGGAAGAGGATGGGGAGCCCTTCCTGGAGTGAATGACAACATGCTTGTCAATCACAAACTTTGGCTGCACCACATCCCTATCACCTTCCCTGCCACCATCCCCACCCCCACTCATGGCGCTCATGTCATACACCTTTGGGGCTGTGCCCTGGGGCGGCGTCCTTTTTGAGGTGCTGCCCACTCCCTTGGACCTGGGGAGGTAGGCATGTTTTGGTGGGGGCGGTGGTATGTATGGCTTTATTGTGACTGGTTTTTTCAGCAGTGGAGACTGTGGCTTCACAGTAGTCTCCTCAACAGGAATTTGCATGGGCATGTCACTATCACTGTCACTTTCATCCTGCTTTTTGTTCTCTTCAGGCTTCTTGTCATCTTGGATGCTTTCCTCCTTGGAGACCTCATCCTGCAGCAAGCTTGACTTTCTCCTCCCAGCAAGACTAGCTCTCCTTAGGTCCCGCGGCCTGACTGATGGGAGAGGTGTCGGTGAGTAGAACTCCTCCAGTGTCAGTCTGGTGCCTTCCCTGGCAGGTCTGTGTGGCAGGACCGGTGGATTCATCAATTTTGTCGATGACGCTGCTGGCTGTGATGTATCTTCATCTTCATCACTCTCCATGGTGATTTCCACCTGAAGATATGGGGGCATTAGGGCACAAAACACCTCATTAGGTAAGATGACTAGCAGTAATACCCTGGCTCATATGTTTGTTTGACAAATTGCTGGTGAGGAAAGACATGATTGAAACAAACAATGAGCCATAATAAAAAAAGACATGAAAACTTGCAGATGTTTAGACTGATTATATCACTGCAACTCACTGTGCTGCATCACCTTGCAAAGAAAGTTATACACATCATCTGCATAGCTTGTTCTTGTACAACTGCCAAAAAAAAAACTGTCCCAAAATGGCATCTGACTCAACACAACTTACGCCGGACTGTTCCACTGAATTGGAAAGTTCTCTAAAAGTTTCTTTTCTATTTCCACTTTTATAAAATTTCCCTTGGGCAGCATCAAGTCAGTCCGTTACGAATGAAAATAGCAAAGGCACATAAGTCACTCATATCAGGTGACGCAGCTACCGGGGTATTGCAGTCAGTGGGTTGGACTTACCTCTTCCATCAAGTCGAAAGGGTGATCAGAGCCTCTCGTCTGCCCTCTGGGTGCAGATCCCTTACCCTCATCCTCCCGATCCTGTCCATCCTCGGTACTGGTCACACCCACATCGTCCTCATCAGTCTCGGTTGAGGCATCCGAATCTTCCTCCATGGGTTGCCATGCTGGAGGGGAAAATTTGGGAAAAATGCTTGAGACTTTTTTTTTTCTTTTTTCAGACTGCATAAATTAATGTAGGTGGATTTTAGTTTTTTGAGGGGGGGGGGGGAACAGAAAGATAGATTAGACAAACAAAAAGATATACAGAGAGGAGGAGACAGACAGGGGAGGGAGGAGAGGTTGGGGCAGAGGGAAAAAAAAGAGCAGTCCATTTTTGAGAACCAAAACATGGCAGGTAAAAATTATGTGAACCATCAACAACAATACCATATGCAAAAAACAACAACAAACAAACAGATGTCAAACACATTAACAGAGCAACAGACAGACTGAAGCAAAACATAGACAGATTGAAAACAATGCAAGTATGTGTACTCAAACACATCAAATCAACAGAACCTAGCACTACCTCCACTAGAAATTGCACTTGAGAAATGATTTCCACTTTAAAAGAAATTCTACAGCATGGTCAAGTTGACACTTTCAAAAAAAAGTTATGTTAACCCATAGAGGATGGACTGATTTTGCTACAACACACATTTCCCATAGACACCTGCCCGAGTTTACCCGGGTTTCGTCCTCAACGGGTTATATCACAAGTAGAATGGTAAAAACTACATGTATATGAAATTGGGACATAAGATTACAGGGACTTACAGAATATCCAGTTGCACTATCAGATAATTTAGCTAAACTGTGATATCATTCCCAACTTTATTATGTTGATGAGATATGGCAATAATGTCATCAGGCAACAACTCTCCCATTTTCTTGTACAAACACAACAACATTACAGCAACAACTTTGGAGGGGGTGGGGCTATGATTTAACAATAACAACCCCTTCCCCCCTTTACAGTCATCACTGCTGAGTTACTATAACCATGGACCTATGCTACAACTCTGCTACAGATTTGTTTGTTTGTTCATTTGGTTTATTTTTGCATTTTTCATCACTTCTATACAAAATAATATCATTCAATGTTCTTCAACACTATGGACAACAGGATATAGTGCTAACATAACATATTATCAATGATGATTATCAACATCAAATAAAAGGAATTTGATGTGAATGACAAACCATCTTTGGCAAATTTTGCTTAAAACAGGGAATTTCAGTACTGTTCATCATGCACGAAAGACGTGTGAAGCAATGATGTTATCATTTCATCTAATTTGCATATTTTGTGAATAGGGCCACTATCACTGTTTCATAACGAAATGTGAAACTTGAAGAATTTCTGTCACTTTCTCATTTCTTGATTAATTTCAGAGGAGCTTTAACTAATCTGTCTCTTTGAGTTGACTCTAGTCTCTTGCACCAGCCAGTAACACGTAGTTTGGCATTTCAGTTTAAACATGTACACTTGATCACCATCTGTATGTAGCTCTTCTTCATTCAATGTTCTTTCTCACTGTCATCATCTCCTCAGCATATCTGGAGTCTACAAGGTGCATTAGTCCAACCAACTTCAATAGATTAAGAAAACTTAGGGTATGGTTGTCATGGTTGCCATTCCTGTTTTGTTGTTGTTGTTGCTGTTGCTGTTTTTGTGCCGATTCTATCCTTGCTATTAAATCATTCATCTTCTGTTTCAGACTGAAATGCAAAACATCCATAACCAGACTGTAATCATGTGAGGCTTAAAAAGAAAACACCCACCCAAAACAAAACACAGAAAACAAAACACAATGACAACAAAGCCCTCTCAACCTACGGATGAAAAATATTGTGGGATCACCCACTTGCAATCGAGAGGGGGGTTACCCTGTGGGCACATTTCATATTCAGCATCCGTGTTTGCCGTAATGCAGGGAAGTAGGCCATGCAACATTCACCATTTCTGGGTTAATCACTTCTCACACAATTGTCAGATGAAATTCATGAAAGTGTAACATGTAATCAGATAAATTATTAGAGAGAGAAATGGCAAGAAGCAGACTAATACGAGTAATGGAGGAAATGATGTCAGAGACATCACAGAAATAGCAGTCTTCACCACTGGTCAATAATTCAGTAAGATACTGAGTGAAAAGCCACTCCATTTCAAGTCTACTCTTAGTAAATAGAGTAAAAACAAGCAGTCACCCCTTCTGGAAAGAACACACCCAATGTGAAACACAATGTGAAACACAGTTTTGACACACTGTGCATACAGTGTGAAATTTCTTCATGCTGTTCAATTCAAGCATTTTAACAGTGTGAACACAATGTGAATCATCAATTCAGTGTGAAAGGGGACATCACTAATACCCGGTGAAAAACCTGTCAGACCATAGTGTGGAATAATCTTCACACAATTAAATTTGAGTGTTTTCACATAGTTGACTATGTGAACACAGTGTGAACACACTGTAGCACACTGTGTTCTTTCCAGCAGGGATAGTCTCAGAAGTTTAATTGAAATCAAACAAAACTTTTTTTTTTTTTCAGATAAAAAGTATTAACCAGAACCAAAGATACATGGACTTATGTGATGAGGTAAAAAATCTTACAAATCACTCAAGCAGTTTGTGTATCAAGTGCCACAAAGACAAAAACAAAAACAAAACAAACAAACAAACAATTGTTGTCATGGATAGTTATTATCATTATGTTACTGAAATTCTACTCAGTGGTCTGATTTATCAGCTTTCAATATCTTTTTTTTTTTCAATCAAAAAGGAAAACATATGTTAAGACAACCATGTTGCATCTAATGTGTTCTGAATGTGATGATGCATTTACTATGACAGAGCTGCAACACTATCCCAGCCCGGCAAGCAGGGGGAAATCTGTCCAGGAGATCAAGGTGAGACATGGGCATACTATGGTCAAGTGGCCGGCCACGCGGACCTCGGTCGCAGACTCTGACCGCAGAATTACGTGGAGCTGATCACATTGCACGAGCATTCTGTAACAAACCTGGAGTGACTTCCTTGCTAACGATTCTTTTAGATCAGAGACAAAAAATCAGACAACAAGACACACTGTGACTGGAAGGAGGTACAACGATGGACAAAATTTTCATTGTGCCTCACTCAGTCGGGAATAATAAACAAAATTCATGCAACCTGCCTGCAAATTAGGGGTAATATGCAGCTCTGTTACTATGTTCTTGATTGCAGTAGTTATTAAATGAATGATAAAAACATTTAAAGCCTACTAATGCTTCTCCTTTCTAACCCCTAGCATCCTCTACCCCCCTCCCACCCCAAAGGAAAAAAAAATGTGCACCCCGCATGCAAATTAGGGGGAATATGCACCTCTGTAGCTGTGTTATTCATTGCAGTAGTTATAACATGAATGATAAAAAAAAAGATTGAGGCTGACTAACGTTTCTCCCATCTTACTCCTAGCAGCCTCCCCATCACCCCTCCTGCTCCCCCCCCCCAAAAAAAAAGACCCCTACAAACAAAAACTGACACTGACTGAGGACTTAAAAATCAGTTCATTGTTGAAGGAGAACAGAAGTAGAGACAGGGGGTAAGAACGGAGATAATACCCAATAGAATAACAAAATATTAATGAAAGACAAACTGGAACAATGGAAGGGCGAAGGCTTCACCATAATGGCCATACAGCTGCAGAAAAACCCCCAAACAGGGCAATAAAAACACTGATGAATAGGAAACTGGTAGGAAATATGAACACTGACAATTTGGCGATAGCATGGTGTAATTCAGTCATGATTTAGGGCGACATCAATAGTAAACAGGAAAAGGACTAATATAGAGATATACAAGAATTCAAAGTAAGTTATGAGGGGAAAACTAGGACAGACATCCAAGCCAAATAGACTTCAATTTCCTATCAACACTAGTCATGGCTATGCCATATTACATCATGGTTGCACTCACAAAGAGATCTGGCCCCATACGGCAACATTTATGAAACGCACAAGTATGAATAGATAAAGACACAGAAATTGGAACAAAATTGGGTCTAAATGTACACGCCCTGGGGACCTGACTGCCCCAAACAATGGCCATAATCTTTTTGCTGACGTTTTACAGTCCTGATGAAAACCACTGATTAGGGGCGTCGTTCTTAACCCATGGACCTTTGGGATCGTTTTCTAAAAAATGCCAGTGATGTATTTTGATTTATAACTGTTGGCTCTTTCATTCATCAGATTCACCTGACCCAGATACTCGTCCATGCAAACATGGGAGGTGGGAATCTTCAGAGACGGCTAGCCGTATTTGCTCATTAGTCTAAGTAGCACGACAATAGATTAGGGAGCAGTTGCACATTGTGACTGCTAAACCCCCATATCATCTGCAAAGATTAGATCCTCATCTATGAATCGAATATGGGTTAAAAGCCACCAAAACAGAGCAGCCAAGGACATGCCATTCTCCCTGTAAATTTGGGAAACTAGAACAGAAGAAAAAAGAAATAACCTTTTTTTTGGGGGGGGGGAGGGGGGATGTCTGTTCAAATTTCATCACGTTTATGAAAAGGTCAATATAAATGCACTGGGCAGAACTAAAGTCAATGCTCTTTAACTTCAGCAGGTATCAATTAAATCTACATTATCATCAGCATTAAATTCTTATTGCTGTCACAGATACCAATACCCACCACCATTAGTGCTGAATATTACATCTGTTAAAACCAGTCTCATCATCACTTACCGTGTGAAATCTTGTTCACCCTTGTTCTTTTCTGACAATGGAGTAAAAGTCATTCTTTTTGATTGTTTGTTTGTGTTGTTATTCCAACTTGTATTACATACATACCTTTCTCTTTGTAATTTTGGCACAAAGATTTTATTTCATTCCCCCCCCCCCCAGCAAAAAAAGAAAAGAAAAGAAAAAAGAACACTGTCATTGCATGTTTTTCACTTGGACAATAGAAGGTTCTATCAGACATTTCCTGATATAAACTCTTGTCCATCAACCCCCACCAACCCCCTATTAATATCTCACGCATCCTCTCTGTTAATTCGTTCCACCAGATGCACTTGAAGTAACCCTCCAACCATTGACAATAATGGAAATGATGAGTGCGGTTAGATGTGGTCGCGATACCCTGATTTCTTAACCAAACAACATTCATCTCTCTAGTTTCACAATGCTATGGTTTCCCATGCAGTGCCTTCATTTCTACTTTTGGGAAAAAAAATATGGCCAATGATCTCTTCCGCTTTCTATTTATTCATATACAAATAGCTACCAATGGGTGTCAATAATAAAAAAGAAAAAACAAATCTACAGGCACTAACTTAGCCATGAGCCTCTCCAGTACTTGATTATTAGAGCAAATCAGCTGATATTAAGATATGCATTGTGGATGATCCAGTCAGTAGGTATTTATCTGGAGGCACAAAAGATTAAATCTTGTTTGTGTGTAAGTGTGTGTATGTGTGTGTGTGTGTGTGTGTTTAATCTCTGAAAGCACAGCCTCATGAAAACCTCTCTCCCAGAATGCAAGAGACCATAACGGCAGGCTGGCCCACGAGCATTCTTTGACAATCACTCTACTGTAAATTCGTGGAACAACGTTTGAGAGCCGTGCATCACATTGTCACCCTGATCATAACAGAGTAGTTTTTGCAGTCAGAACCCTTGCCAAGGCAATGCCGTGTCTGCACAGCTGTTTCGCACACGCACGCAGGTGCAAATCCCACAGTGCTACATTCGGCTTCCGTTCTCCACCCCACAGATCTGTGGTGTCACAAACATGCGGCCGATGTCAGCAGCGGCTGCGTTCCCATGTTTCATGGCATACAACTTCTGAGTGGGGCCTAAAACATCTTGCCAGCACCAACATCATTATGTGCTTAACATGCAGCAGATATGGCAAGGTCACTGCTCCATAGTGTACTGCAGGAGTATCCCTAAAAATCCAGGTGATCAGAATGTCTGACACAATAGAATCTTCTCTATCCTGATACCTATCAATTCATCTTTCTATCTATAATCTCTCTCTCTCTCCCTATATTTGCTTAAACATACACATATATGCATAAAAGTTTGTTTGGGTTCGCATCACAATATCAGGATGTACGGTGATCAGGAGGTCGTAGGTTCGAATCCTGCTCGAGTATGTACGCCCATGATTTTTTATCATGGCTACTACTAAAACACTGATCAATTCAGTGCTTATTTACGTCGATGTAGGGCAATTTGTCAATCAGTTGCAATGAAAACATCTTGACGGAAGAATTTCATGAATTTGAATCACAATATCTTTCATCAAGAATATATTTAAAAGATCACCGTTATAAACTCTGTAATTCTCAGATACAAATTTGGTTACCAAAACCTAAAAACAAATTTGCAAGAAGCGAAGCAATTTTTTTTTTTTATGTAAGCTCAAATCTATTTAACTCATTAACACTGCAAACGCAAAACACTAATGATATAAACTGTTTTTTTCAGAAGACAAAAAATGAGATCCCGATGTTTTAAGTTGCAATTTGAAATATTTTTGCTCAACAATATCTAATATGTGACCCGCTACAACAAAATGATTCTAAAGTCGGGTGAGGTCGATTATTTGAAAATTGCATGGCAAAATTCCCTGATCTTTCTGCTTTAAATTGATATATAACACATTTTATGAAAATAATCGGCTGCGGAGATATCGATGTTTAAAAGAGAGCATGTCGAGACGTATGGGAAATCACCGTTTCGAGAAAAGCACCCTAAAAGTTTTCCTTGCGACGCAATCGCGATCAAGGGACACGCAAGTTAGTTTTCACCTCCGGACAATAGAAGGTAAACCCTAGCAACCCCCGAAATGCTCATTCAAGCACAGCGTCGGCGGTCTCCTCACCGACCAATCAGTGACCAGGATGCCAGGAGAAGCGGCTGGGCAAAGCGCACCCCGCCCGCACGCACCAGTCGACTTGGCAGTGTGCGAGCTTCACGCTTCGGTTAGCGGCAAGCAGCAAACAGACCAATGAGATCACTCCGGTCGTTGTTAGGGGCGGAGCCTATCTGTGGCGCTCAATCCAAATTTTCAAACCGGTTTCTGCTTGGTTGAAACGCCAAAAACATGGCCCAGAAAAACGCTATTTTTTGGTCTTTCTTTTCATCATCTTGCTTCAAAATTTCGACAGATGATAGAAGACATATCAGACTCCAATAATATGTCAAAATCAGAAAATCGTAAGTTTTGAGAAAATTTTGATGCTCTGACTTCAAACTCGATTTGCACGGCTTCGACCGTGCGCGACTTTAGGACCTTTTTGTTGTAGCGGGTCACATATGGTGTTAAGTTTTTATTATTCACTTACTGACTTCAGGTTTCAGGCTCTTTATTTGATCCCCTCCCCCTAACACAAACATATTCTCTTATTTTGTTGATTAGTCTGTTAGTTAGGTACTTAATTGTGCATAGTTGAGTTTTTTGAAAATATATATTTTTTAATAATTTTTTTTTGTGTCTGTTCATTATTTCTGTTACTGCAATTATTCTAATGTGTGATATCAATATGTTGACTGCAAGTCCCTTCTGTTTTACAATGATTTTATACCCATGACTTTATAAGCTTTTATTGTGCATTTATTGCTGTTGTTTTATATGGATTTTAATATGCATGTCAAGTGGACCCCTTTGAAAATCAGATATATGACATGACTATCCACCCTATTGCTGGAAAAAAAAAAAACCCAGAGAGAAATACATAATCATATAATTATGTTCTTACAGTCAAACCCTTCTATACCAGTCACCTGCCTTATGGAGCCTTTACATCAGGAACCCCCAATATGTGATAATAATACCATATATACAGCAGCCACCTCATTTTGACAATATTGGATATCTCACTGTGTATTGTGGCCTAAGACTTCATTGCTAAACCCTTTCTTCATTCAGCATGTTAATACTAGTTGATATTATTTATATATATATATATATATTTTTTTTTTAATCTTACCAACAGCTCTTGTTGAAGGCAACCATAATTATTACAAACTGACCATGACAGAAGAAACCAATAGTGTTTTGTTCTCAATTGTTTCTGGGTTAATATCAAGTTTAGTGATGGTTTATGATCTTTTGCACAGACTCTGCAAGTTTGTGGCATGCATGTGGTCTCTTCAGCGGATATATTATTGTACAGAATGTATATGTATAATGAATTCTCATTTGCCACCTACCTGTCTGTAATGGCCAATTGTCTATAAAGACCATCATCTATGTTTCCCTAAGTGACAATTGCCATGTGCGGGTATGATTGTATAGTTATGTTCGTATAGTCCGCATTCAATTTTAGGCATACATTTGTGCATTGTATTAAAGCACTCTTACCACTAATATCTAGATGTGGCTGAATGTCTATGGTGCACTACAACACTATAGATGTTTCCTCATCAAAGATGTAAATGCAGCAGGAAGGCAAAAAGTAATGTATATGAAGAAAAGAAAACCCTCAGGAGTTGAAATTCTCATTTGCACATGTGTGTATGTGCAGTTTCTTTCTTCTCTTCCCCTCATCCCCCCCCCCCCCATCAAACACATCTCTTTTTTTAGGGGGGCATTACCCTGAGGAGTCCAACCCCGTCCTCCTTCAACAACAAGAGAGCGAGGGGGGGGGGGGAGGGGTGGGGAAGAGGTAGTTGAAAAACTGTGTCAGTATTTTCCAGGAAATGAGAAGTAAGACGAAGAAAGGAAATGCCCATTGTATGTACAGAAAATGGAAAAAATGCTCACAGTGCCCACAAGACATTATCACCAGTAATGGTTTGTCTTCAAGGAATTTAGGTATACAAGGTATACATGACTGTATGAACATTTCTTTGTTTGCGTGTATCGCCGTGGTATCGTCTACCAAGGCCTGACAGGTTTAGAATGTTTTGTGTGCATTTTTTAAAAGTTACCGTTAGCTTATACATGCTGCTGCTCACATGTACTTCAGCAACTTTCAAATTAGTCCCCCCCCCCCCCCCATCCATTTGCTTTATTCTTCAAAGGCTTCACTTTAATTGACCATCCCTAATTCCTGGTAGTAAAACGAAAGGATATCAACTCCAGAATGACGCAAATAAATGAATAAAAAAGTTTGCTCTCTCTTGTATAGCACAAGAAGAGAGAACAAACAAACACAAATTTAGACACATTTCAAAGAAGAGGTTCTCCCCATCGTGGGTTTCTTCCAAGTTGTTGCCTAAAGTCTGTAGCAAATTGCATTAACTTCCTACACTCTGGAAGGAGAAAGGGTTGGTACTACTCGACTGGTGACATACATTTTATGACAATCTCTTGCTCCTTAACTGATAGGACATGAGAGTGTATATGTCAATATTACATAACTGGTGATACAGACTCTAAGTTTACAGTAGATGGTGCAGCTCTCCCTATATACTCATCATCAGTGTCACCATCATCATCATCATCATTCTCATGGTCATCACCGCTATCATTGCTACTGTCATCATCATTATCATCATCATCATCACCACCACTACCATCATCACCATCATCATCATCATCATTCTCATGGTCATCACCGCTATCATTGCTACCATCATCATCATTATCATCATCATCATCATCACCACTACCATCATCACCATCATCATCACCATCATCATCATCATCATGGTCATCATCATCATCATCATCACCAACTCCACCATTATCATTACTGCCATCACTTTCATTGCCAGTTATATGCAGTATCCTGTATACAATAAAAAAAAAAGAATAAATCTTGCTCTTTTGAAGTAGAAAACTTGTGTTAATGAGGTCAAGCAGCAGACACAGACATCATAATGATCACAGTCAATACATGAAGTCAGGCATGTGTATACATAGACTCTTGATAGCTCCAGTGCCATTCTTTATTGAAAGATAAGTAATGCACACAAACTCTTATGTTAGGGAAGAGTTAGTCGTAACAAAGGCACAATACAGACACTGCAGTATGAGAATTAGTACATGATAATGCAATCTAAGTGAGCGATTAGTTAATTTTTGTAGGAAAAGACACACAGACACCAAACAGTGAAATCTGACTAACCAAATCCAGAAATATTCACAGCATGGAATTTTTTGGTCTTTTTTCTTTTGCTCATGAACATCAATAATGCTTTGCTGAGGAGACTTTCTCCACTTCAATCATTGAGATCAACTGAATTCCCTTTGTAATTTGACTCATTGTGCAAATGAAAAAAAAAATCAATTCATAGAAAAGAATCAAATGCAGCTTTTCAGTTTTACAATTTGAAAATAAAAAAATATCAATTCTCAAAGTCTCACAAAAATATAGAATCTAAACATATTTGACCATTCCATTAACTAAGCAAAAAGATATTCTTTGTATATAAAAGGCAGTTTACATTGTAAAATTTGATTGCTAGAGAAAGTCTTGATACAAATTCATTATACCTTTTCTGGCTCAAGCCAGTAATTTACCGAAATATATTCTCTCTGGAGTAATTGTGCATGCAAACAAACAGTAATTTGTCAATCAATTGTCATGTGTGTAAGTTGATTATCATTCAATACCCTCAAATGCAGATGGGACATCAATTTTGTTTTTCTACAAAATGTTGACTCTACACTGGGGCCCACATATTACAAGTGTTGTGCTTTCAGTGGGTCCCTCGAATATTTGTGTGTTACACACTGCTTGCTTTGGTTATTTATCACAATGTTTTGTTATTAAATTGTTTCATTATTACAGTGTTTCACTATCATATACTTTGTTCATTTACATTATTGTTTTGTTGCAAAGAAAGAGAGTAAAGTGTAACTAAGTTATAAAGTTTTGTCAAAAAATGAAAATAAAATTGTAAATAAGGTTGAGTTGCAAATACAGAGCAATGAAAGATGTCAACCCACTTGCCCAAATGGTCATTCAGACAGGAACCCCATACTGTCAAGAGGCGAGTGTCCATTCATTTTACTTGCCCGACAGTGACATTCAGTTGTTTTCGGCAAGCAGGAAAGTGGGTTTGTATCACCTTGGTTCAATAAACTGTAAAAGCAGAAGTTTTCATGTGTGTGAAATTTTCACAAATTTCATGGAGAGCCAAGATTAATGAAAGTAAAATGCACACAAAAGCTTTTGTCTACACAATGCATTGAATGCCAGCGGCAATTCATGAAAGTCTCATACTGTAAAGAAGGCCATTGGCTCTGTAAAAGAAGTTTCGTATGGAGAATGTTTCCATTTTTCAGCATCTTTTTCTACTAACAGCATCTTTCTACACAATGTCACCGTGCAGTACCTAACAAGTAACACATACACAACACACACACACACACACACACATGCACATATATCTATTTATTCATATATATACAATTTCTTCAATTACTCAACAAATTGATTTCTAATTTGATCACTTTGGCATACACACTAACTTATGCAGATTTAATTGCTGATTCATTTCTGTGCCATATAAGAACCAGAAATCATGAATATATATGTTCACATTGTGTAATATATTACATCATTCATTAAAAACTATGATGGCTATTTTTAATGACTTGCATGAATACTTACACCAAAATCAATATTGCACTTGATAATGGATCTTATTGGTCATCTTCAGATCATCTGATCTCATTCGCACGTATCTATGATTCACACTGGGAGTGCACTGACCATGAATTCATACTGTAAAACCAGAGATCGCATGAAATTTTTGCAAATTTCGCAAAGGAGCCAAGTTTCGCAAACTTAAAATGCACACAAAAGTTCTTGTCTACACTTATGCGTTGAAGGCAAGTTGCAATTTGCGAAAAAATTCATGCTGCGAAAAAAGGGTGTCAGCTCCAATTTGTGGAAATTTCATGCTGTGAATGTTTCAGGTTTAACAGAATATCATATCAAGAAACAGATGGTTGTTCCAATATATTGTTGCATTTCCGGACAGGTGATTGACCAAGAGCCACTCCTACTTGCCAGCCTACTTGAAATACACTGCACCATACAACCACACAATGAAAAAAATGGTGTATCCCTCTACATCTAAAAGGCTTTAGCGAAACAGGGCAAATGCACGTTTCAGGATTTTTGAAGTGCAAGAAGAAAATTGTGACGACTGAGGATGTCACAGTTTCTTGGCACTTAAAATGAACATTATGGTAACATCAACTGCATGAAAGAATCATATGATTTTAATAATTTGACAACTTTATGATTTTATTAATAAAGAGGAAAAGACAATTCCTCTGAATCAATTTTCTCTACAGTTAGTTGTTGTCCCTCAAAGGCTAAGTGACGTGTATGAATGCAAGACTCATCGTACAGAATATTTGAATGTTACAGATACTATTAAATGTTTTGAATATTGATTTTCATAAGGACAGCACAAAAATTGTTCCTTTATTGTATCCCAATGCTGTAATGTGTATTGTAGTTCACAAACACACACCCACACACACCATCACACCAACACACATATATGTATGTATGTATACAAACATAAATGAAGGAAAATAGCTGAAGATCAGGAAGGAGTACACTATAACGTACTAGAACTAATATCTTCAAACCCACATTTTTGAGGGACACAATATAAAGTGCTACAGGAAAAGGCAAATCTGCTTTTCAAATAGAGAATGAGGGCTGTGAAGATGGTTGGTAATCTAAATGTGACCTGTGACACGAACTATGATTCATTATAAAAAAAAAGTGGATCTCCAGCTAACTGGGCTGAATTATTTATCATATTCAGGTGAAAATTGATAGGATAATTATGCAACAGATAATTTTCCCTATCATCTAAATAATTGTCTGATCTTGCTCCTTGCTTAGAAAAAGTCAACCAGACTAACCTCCAGAATAACTATACATTTTATTTGCTTGCATACATGCAATGTATAACACTTGCCCTCCCCCCACCCCCCCCCCAACACAACTGGCTCAAATAAAAAAAAAACAAAAAAACTGAAATATACAAACTATAAATTCTGCTGATTTGTTTCCTGATTAAAAGTCCTAACGGGTATGCAATACAACTTTTTTTTTCTTTTTTTTTAAAGTGTACGCATGTGTGTGTGTGTGTGTTGGGATAGGGGGGTAGTGTTTTTGAAATTTTAAATCATACTTTGTCTGTATGCCACCTGATACTGTAACGCAAAAGTGTGTTAGTCTATGCCACACAGTCAGTCATTTGTTAGTGACTTGAATCTAGTTTATGAATAAAGAGTGGACAAATGTAGAAGTCACGCGGCAAGTTCATCACAAATCATAGATGTATTTATGATAATCTGGTGGGAAATCCTGTCACGATAAAGTGAAATCAAACAACAAAACAGTTGGGGGAACTTAAAAGGAAGAGGAGGGGGTGGGAAGTAGAAACAATTCAGAAGTGCAGGTAAATGCATATATCAGAGCATAAGGACCTCAGAATATTTACCAGCTCCCAAGCAAAATGAAAGGAGTTGTGGGTTGACGTGAACAGAATAGGCAACCTGAGAGGGCTATTTGCTACGCAGAAGCGGCAGCATGCATAAAGTGCATTAGTAGGTCAAGAATTAATCATGTGTCTATATCTGCCCTGACATGAGATCCAGCGATATGTCAGTGTCACTGTCGGATCGTCCATCCCCCCGGCAAAGGCGCATCGGCGGTCCGGAGACAATGTCGTGCGCATCACCGGCGGGGTGACAGGGGACGAGCCGGTGGAGAATGGAATGGACTCTGACGGGACCGAGTCAATTTCAGGCTTTACGTCACTTTGGTTCTGCCGACCGAGCTGGTGCGGAAATTAGCGAAAGGCCGAACAAAACATCTTGGAAAGGCAATTGTGTAGGAGAAATAGAGAATGGCGGGGGGGGGGGGGGGGGGAAGAGGAGGGAGGTTTTGTACAGAAACGAATGGCTGGGCAATTCTCTCCCCTTTGCATTCTTCCCATATGACTGTCTGCCCCAGAGCAAGTTTTATCAGTCTTTTCCACTGCAAAGTGCACATCACCAAGTCTCATTATTGTTTCTCCACAGTTCAATCTCTTCACAGGTCTCTTTCTCTCTCTCATCCTCCTACCATCTCTCTCTCTCTCTCTCTTGCTTTGTTTCCTTTTTCCTATTTTTTTTTTTTTTATTAAAGAAACCTTCTTTTTCCTTCCCTTATTCTTTGAACTTCCCCTGGCTGGGTCTGGCATTGAAAAGATTTGACTGTACAATGGGCACCAGTCACATAGTCCCTTTTTCTCTTGTTCAATTCCTCCCTGTAGACACGCGCCACATCACTGCACAACAATGGCCAAGCCCTCCCGTCAAAGACGGGGAGGCGGCACATGAAGTGGAGAATGCACAGTGCACTCGAGGTCAAACGCTTCCAATCAATCTATGAAAAAAAGCAATATTTGTCTTAATAACGTCACAGAACGTCACCGTCTTGAGTCTTTGATTCGGGCAGGATGCCTACACCCAATAACAAAACTCCCGGTCATCATATCGTCACAACCAATTTCTGGAGGGACGTTGAGGATTAGCCTATTGGTCATTCTCGACTTTCTTGATTTCCTCCGTCTTTTCTTTCTCTCTCGTATTGCTGACAATGGCGAGAACCCAGAGGGGAAGTCGTTTATGACTGCTACAATAATATTGATAGACAACTGTACTATCCACTCATCCACAGGTCAATATCAGCCAGTTATCAGCCAGTTTTCATCTCAAAGGCATTTCCTTGAATTATCATCCTTCCTTAATATTCCATCTCAATGTTCACAAGGATGACAGATCTCTCCACCAACACCAATAACAGCCTCTCTCCCCTATGTTTCACATCATCATATAATCATGCATGTCAAGGTCAGGATAAAAAAGATGAGACTGTGCACGTTGCTTCGACGCCGGAAATTGATGCTAACTGCCACAACCTCATCCCAAGGTGCAGTGAACTTCTTTGTTTTGTGTGTGTGTGTTTTTTTTTAAACAACATGTGAATCACTAAATTTCATTCATAGAATTCTACCTCCCCCCACCCCCACACAACCCCACGCAAGGTCATTATCTGCTGGCTGAATGGATTGGTGCCCCACCTATGGTGGAAAAACAAAACATTGCTTTGGTGCTGTAAGAAAAAGCTAACCACTAAAAAGAATATCATTTTTTTAACCATCTCAGGAAAGGGTTTCATATTAAATTTGTTATCATATGTTCTAACTCTGATAATGACCAATGGTATGGATTCATAAAGATATATTATGTAAGTCCAGGCTAAACCTGGGTTTAGTGACAAGAAATAAAATCTTTCCTCTAAAACTGATATTGAAATACTCATATTATGAGTAAATGAGACTACATCCTCCCATTCCCCCCTCTAAGAATTACAGAATGGTTTATATTCTGATGGTGCATTGAGCAGCATGGTATTTATACCAAAGAAAGTATCCTCTTGGACTACGAGGAGCATATTACTGATATTTTTGTCAGCGACATCTGCTACTCTCCTCACTTGCAAAGTGTTCTCCACCACTGCTGCATCAACGTTAGATATGGCATACTACCGGCCCACTACCGGACAAACGAAAATGACAAGCACTATTTTAAGTTTACCACTGCCACCATTTCCTCGCATCCAAACTTCAATGCATTATTAACAAGAACAAGAGGAAAACACAGGGTTGACTTGTCCCACTGATCAAGGGGGAAAATGGGGAGAGAAAAGACCCAAACATATCAAATTTCCGTGGGGACAGGAAAGAGCTGGTGAAATTTCTGTCAATCTGTTGTTTTTCGTAGAAAATTCATAGAACTACAAGAGTTGTTGCAAGGTGTAATCTTTCTCACATTCTGGTATGCTCCAGGGTAATACCTTAGCTTGTCATAAGTTTTTGTTGTTTTTTTTCCTCTGGATAATAGTACTGGCAGGTTTTTAGGTTTGCTGGCCCCAAATAACACACACTATCTCTATTTTGAATGCATATTGCCATTCAATCGAAGTCAGTGTTTCAAATACGCAGTGCTCACGAGGTGTTGGACATACAGATTCTTTTGAATACCTGGTACAGTATTCGACATGTCAATGAGAAAAAAAAAAAACCAGTTGTTCTTGAATGCGTGGAAGCTGTATATGTTAAAGAGGAGACTTTCTACATACATTTTTCTTTCAAAGAAACAAAACACATTTAAAAAAGAAAGAATTTGGGGAATGGATTTACATCAAAAGTTTACAGTTCACGGTTACCTGCCATACATATTAATAACACATGAATTCATTCATGGATGATGACCCTTATGAACAAAGTCAGTTTGGGAGCTTTGGACAGAAATCTATCATTTTTACAACTAATTTCACGCCATAGACATAATATATCTTCATGCCATCAATTCACAGTCATATTGCCACAGTGAGTTACAAATATTAACCCTTTGGTTTTTAACCCATTGACGACGGGCTGATTTTGCTACAACACACATTTCCCATAGACCCCTGCCGGAGTATATTCGGGACTCATCCTCAACGGGTTAAGGGCAAGAAGATACAGACACTGTCATTAGTCTTTTGCTTTCATTGTCTGATGATTATGAATTCCTTTTCTGTCACTGAATTGGTTTGAATTTATTACATTAATTTTGTTCATAAACTTGATCACGTCATCTATGCTTTTGTAACCTGTTTAAATGTAAAGTTAGTCTTACATAGAAGTCATAAGTACTGTAAAGCAGTCATCTAAAGTGCTACAGACATTACTGCAAAGCTCTTTAACCCGTTGAGGACGGACTGATTTTTGCTACAACACACATTTCCCATAGACACCTGCCTGAGTATACTCAAGACTCGTCCTCAACAGGTTAACCCACAGAGGATGAGCTGATTTTGCCATAGCACATGTTTCCCATAGACATCTGCCCGAGCATACTTGGGACTACTGTAGTCTTCAATGGGTTAACATACTATTGAAAAAAAGACTCTGATATAATACTGTAAAAGTGGATATTTTTGTACGACAAATTTTTCGGCCGGGTAAGAAGAGTTTCACATGTTTTTAATTCCGTGGAATCAAGACATCAACTACTGGAACATATAGCACGCAAAAATATCTCAATGCTTTTATTTTTGCGCTAGCTTCTGGTCGTGCGAAATGTGTGACAATTTCAAGACCACAAAAATTTCCACTTTACACTACCCTGTCCGTCTGATGGGATTGACAACATAAAGGGAGTTTGGAGAAGTATGTATAAAATCATTGCCTGTTTAACACACATCATAGTATCATACTTTAATGGTGAAATTGTATAGAATCTGTTAAGCATGAATGCTGAATGGTCTGGCAGCCATGTTACCTCCCCCCCCCCCCCCCCCTTCATACCTGTTGATGGTCAGAATGAACAAAAAGGCACTGCATACTCTTGGCACACTCTGGTTTTTGAGCTCATTTTTCTGGAAATATGGACATTTTCATATTGCACTTGCTGTTATAACTGGTAAAATACGTTCAACCACTAAAAGCTTATGAGTATGGAAATGAGTATACAGAAGAAACTATATGTAAACTGGGGATGTAACTTGCTTATATCTTACTTATATGTGACCCGCTACAACAAAAGGATCCGAAAGTCGGGGCAGGACAATTTTCTGAAAATGACATGACATTATTCCCTTACTCTTCTACTTTAATTTCATATATAGCACAACTCACAAAAGTACTCGGTTGCGGATATATCGATGGTTTTATTAGCGCATGTCAAGTGGTTGAGGAAATCAGAGTTCGAGAAAAACGCCTTCAAAGTTTTCCCTTCCCACACTATCATGATCAAGGGGAGGCGAGACAGTGTTTTTCGCTTGACAATAGAAGGCATGCTCCTAGCGACCTCAGCGATGTTCATTCAAGCTTAGCGCCAGTGGTCTACGCATGACCAATCAGTAATCAGGATGCCCTGCACTGACCAATAAGATCACTCCCTAGTTGCTAGGGGCGGAGTCTAGCTGCGGCACTAAATCCAAATCTTCGGACACGTTTCTGTTACATTGAAAGTTGGAAAATCATGGCCCAGAAAAATGCTGATTTCTTGCCTTTCCTTTAATCATTTAGCTTCGAAATTTCGGCAGATGATAGACAAAACATTAGACTACAAAATTATGCCAAAAACAGAAATCCGATTGTTTTGACCAATTTTGATGATGTGACTTCAAACTCGATTTTCTCTGCTCAGCTGTCAGCGACTTTAGGATCCTTTTGTTGTAGCAGGTCACATATACACTTATCACCCCTACAACAACAAACAACAGAATCATGTATGATTTTTCCTTCCATACGATGTGTATAGAATGTGACAATGTATATTTGAATATGAATGGATGCTTTAACATCATGTTTGCGGATGCGTGTATGCGCCTCTCATACCTGTCTTTACTACATCAATGCTAAGAATGTGCTCAAACAGTTGAGAATACACTCACCTGAAAGTCAACTTCTCCTGTTAATTCCATGATTAGTAAAAGTTAGCGCACCTCAACCCCCTACACAAAGCTCACTACAATTGATGCAATATGAAGATTTCATCCTTCTTATTAAAAAAAAGGAGATGTTAATGACACCATCACACCGTTGGTTATGTTTTTTTTCTTTCCTAATCACTGTGACAGACCTGCCTTTCCTGTCAGCGCGGCGGCGTGCCATGCACCACACGCTACCATGGCAACAGAGCGGCCCTGGAAGGGAATCTGCACAGGCTGGAAGACCTTGCGAGAAGACGGCTGAGACGACTCGATCACGTGACTGCTCTTTCCCCACATGAAGAGGGAGCCATCCGCTGAGAAGATACAAAGCGACACACACAAAAATAAACACAAATGATCATAAACATATCATCTCTAGCCTTCTCTACTGACAGATAAATGTATGTATGTGTGTACATAAATGTATATCTATGTATCTATATATACATATAAATAAATATACATACATACATATGCAGTATATGAACAGCTTAAATGCAAAAACTGATATATCCCTTTTAATCAACTTGAGATATTTAAGGTTTGAAGCTGCTGAAAAACAAAGGAAATGATTACAATGTGTGTGATAATTTTCATATCTTTAAATACATTTCTTGTTAATTATGTATAAGGAGTGCAGTATCAATGAAAAGATTTTATCTTCTTCTATTTTGCAATGACCTTACTTAAAAAAAAAAATGAAAATGGCACTTATCTGTCTCTGCATTAAAGGGATGGTATGGTTTTGGTGAGATGGGGCTTTAGGATCCCAACTTTCTTGTGAGATGGGGAAAAACCTCTTATAAAATAGGGAAGAGCATACAATTCTAAGAGGAATTCAAAGTTTATTTGATGAAAATTGGTTTTGAAATGGCTGAGATATTAAAAAAAACAAAGAGGTCCTAATAAAAGATGGGACCCGCCTTTTATTAGGACCGCTTTTGTTTTACTTTGTTTTTGGATACGTGGTTTCTAATTATTGTGCAAAAAGTTAAAATCTGAATGCTATATCTCAACCAAAACTGTACCATCCTTTATAGGTATATATATATCTATATCTATAAAAAGAAGGAGTCTGGAGTATGCCATTTGTAATTCCAACAAGGTTTTTATTCACAAAATTTTCGGCCCACTTGGGGCCTTTATCAAATTTTGTAAATAAAAACCTTGTTAAATGGCGTACTCTGGACTCCTTCTTCTTCTTATAATAACATTTGAATTCCAACACGTGGAAACTTCCAAGATGTAAATCTATAAACATATACACATAAGTATGTATGTATGTATATACGTATTTATACATTTCTGGTGAACAGAGCGTTGTACGAAGTTATACTTGACGAAGTGGGCACTTGGTTCAATCCCACAACAGGTGTAAGTACATCTGGGGAACAAAAAGTGTAATGATGCCAGCTGATAGCACCAAAGGTAAAATGTTAAAAGGAAAAGAACCAGAGATAAAGAAGAATGTCATCCTTCATTAACCTTTCACAGACTGCACCATCATGCAGGATAAGATACAATAATGTGGACATCAATTAATGCAAACATTTTATCATTAATCTGAAAATGCTGAAATAAGAAGATTTATAAGTCATGAAAACAATCAATTTTCCCACACTGTTTTGCTCAAATTTTTCATTCTGTTTTTCCAAAGTCACTTACTAGGTTTGCCTATGAAATGTCTTGTATGTTCCACGCACAGCAACTTCAAATCATCATCATGTTGTGTATACAATACACATAAGGAAGACACCCACTGATACAGCAGCCACTACAGATCATAAAGATCTTTCATCTTTCAATCCGCATGCCTTGAAGTATAAGGAGTTCAAATTCAGGGACACGAAGCAATCGCGCACCATTATCTTCTGACACTCTTGGCAAATAAATCATTCATAGATCTGAAGGTTAATTTTCCACACAAGTTGCAAAAGTTGGCCCGAAGAGACAAGGAAATGAATTTCTGAGGGGCAAGGATAAACTCTGTCACGACAAATGTAATCCGTTGCCCCAAATTGAACTGCCATTTTGTTAGGTTTTTGTCTGATCAGTGTCAGCTCGATGCATGCAAACCGAATCCTCAAAATACTGCATGACATTCACGTCACCCTGGAATGCTAAAATTTCATTTTTGCCATCATTACAGCAGTTACTCTGCTTTGGTTGCAGAGGCGTATCTAGGGAAAACGGCGCCTGGGGCAAGCACGAAAATTGCGCCCCTCATTTCTGAAAAAGTGTTCAACCCCAACCCCATCCCGGTAGGGACTTTAAACAAAGTCCATGATGCTTTTTCAAGCACTTAAAAGGGATCTTTTTGAGGGTGATTTAAATGTAATGAATTTTGATAGATTTTGGCGAGCGAGCGCAGCGAGCGAGCCGAAAACTTTTGTATTTCAGCTTACAAAACATGGAATACTTGTCATTTTTTGTTTACCAAATCTTACAATTCTAATCAAGATATAGTGACGGCCTTATAGACAACGATTTATACCAACAAAATGAGGACTTTAAAAAATACTCTAAATTAGCGCGCGCGAGTGAGCTGAAATTTGCATAAAATAGTCCTCGTCATCATCATGTATTGTTCTTATCTCTTTTTATATAAATTCTGACGAGCGAGTGCAATGAGCGAGCCGGAAAAATTTGTATTTCAGCTTACAAAACATGAAATTCTTGTCATTTTTTGCATACTAAATCTCACAATTATAGTGACGACCTTATAGATAACGATTTATACCAACAAACTGAGGACTTGAAAAAATACTCTAAATTAGTACGAGCGAGTGAGCCGAAATTTGTATATTTCTACGTCATCATTACGTTTTTTCTTATCTTTTTTGATTTTTTTTTGCGCCCCCCTCCCCCGTATGTTCGAAACTGTTGGCGTCCTCTTTTGATCCAATCGGCGATCGCTTCAGAACGAATGAAATTGCAGTCGCTGCTCCGTGTAACATTTTTCCTGCTAAATGTAAAATGACATGAGTGAACACAATAGACATTATCATTTTGTCCGCGTCATCTCACGTTTTGTTCTTATCTTCTTCTCTTTTTTTTATACAAATTTTGGCGAGCGAGCGCAGCGAGCGAGCCGAAAATTTTTGTATTTCAGCTTACAAATCATGAAACTCTTGTCATTTTTTGCTTATTAAATCTTACAATTCTAATCAAGATATAGTGACGGCCTTATAGATAACGATTTATACCAACAAAATGAGGACTTGAAAAAAATACTCTAAATTAGTACGAGCGAGTGAGCCGAGATTTGTTTATTTCCGCGTCATCATTACGTTTTGTTGTTATCTTGTTTGATTCGGGGTTTTTTGCGCCCCCCCCCCCCCCGTATGTTCGAAACCGTTGGCGCCTTCTTTTGATCCAATTGGCGATCGCTTCAGAACGAAATTGCAGCCGCTGCTCCGTGAAACATTTTGCCTGCTAAATATAAAATGACATGTGTGAAAACAATAGACACTGCCATTTTGTCATCATCACGTTTTGTTCTTACCTTCTTTTTTATATAAATTTTGGCGAGCGAGCGCAGCGAGCGAGCCGAAAATTTTTGTATTTCAGCTCACAGAACATGGAATTTTTGTGTGAACACAATAAACATTGTCATTTTGTCCGCGTCATCATCATGTTTTGTTTTTATCTTGTTTGATTTGGTTTTCTGCGCCCCCCCCCCCCCCACCATTCTCCCTCCCCCCTTCCGGGGGAGTTTTTTATTTTTTTTTCCTTCTTCTTCTCCTTTTCTTTTTTTTTCTTCTTCTTCGTTTTTTTTTTCCTTTTTTTTTCTTCTTCTTCTTCGTTTTTTTTTTTGCGTTTTTTTTTTTTGCGCCCCCAAGGAGTGGCGCCCGGGGCACGTGCCCCCCTTGCCCCCCCCCCCCCTAGATACGCCACAGTTTGGTTGCCAAGTAGCTATTCCTCCCCACGTCCTGCAATGGTTTGTTCCCCACACTCTAATTTTTCTCCCTCCCCCACTCCCCCCCCCCCCCCATACAACTGTGTCCTCTTCGTGAGAATATTTTTCCTTGTAGTGCTTTTTGGCATACTATGCAAACATAATTAAAAAGCGTGTTGGGGTAAATTCCACCCCACGCACCACAGTACTGGGCAAGCAAAATATGAGGACAATAATTTTACATCATTGAACAACTTTTACATGGGACCATTAAGAAAAAAAAAAAGAAATCAGGACACCCATGTTAAGTGACACATAAGGCTTTTTTGGTGACTAATCACAATTACTATGATTAGGACTGACAACAAACTGGACTGGGAACATCAATGATTGGATGTGTGTTCCTATGGCAACTAAACTAATGAACTGCTATATTACATTTATGCACACTAATCCCTCTTTTCCATCCCTAAGCTCACGCTCGCACAAAATCAGAAAGACTTTTCTGTAATTTGGAAGTGATTTTCATTCACATCATCAATTATGCATAAATCATGTATTAGCTTTGCTGCTAACACACATTCACACACACACACAAAGACACACACACACAAAGATACACACACAAAAACACACACAAAAATACAAACACACACATGCACACACATATCATAACTTCCACACATACACATTTACAGACACATTTAAACAAACACAAACGTACTCATCCCACCTGTCAGTGTCTCCATCAGATATTCATACCCATCCTTTCAAACGTCTGGAATTCCAAACCTGCTTTATCTGTTTGACGGAACTTGGAAGTCATCAGGGAAGGGCTAATGACCAATAAAATGTTCCTTATCTGACACCATGGGTCTCTGACTTCCATAGAGCCCCCCCCCCCCAAGCATTCCTCAAACTCATGAGCTATGTATCATGACGTGTTTCAGAACGGTTATCTTGTCAAGTAGCTCTGTATGGGTGGCCTTTTCTGACTATACACCTACTTTTTCCCTTACCCTCCTATGCCCCCCCCCCCCCATCCAAAAAAGAAAAAAAAAAAGAAAAAAAAAAGAAGAAATCATCCATTTTCCATTAATTCTTATCTTGGAATTTGGATGGCAAGTGCCATGCATGAGAACAGAATATGTGGGGTTGCGGATCAAACTGTCTGGGTTATCCACATCAAAATGTGACATTTTTTTTTTTTTTTTTAAAATTTTCTTCAACTTCGTATGGTGCATCAGAATGCGCAAACTGGTTGAATAGCGGGTAATCTCTTTTGCCATAAAATGCTAATTTGGTGCAGGAAATGCTAGCAAATAGACCAGCAAGTTGGTGGAAAAATTCTCTTGTAAATCTGTGCTGAAACATCTTTGGAAAGCCATAAAGTGTCCTAGAAGCATGTAAAACTGGCTGTGCCATTATCAAGTCATGGCGATGTCATCAATATGTCAACAATCATCCAACAAAAGCCTGACCAAGGGCGGCTGAATATATATTATTCATCTTGTGATTTTGGCACGCTTGCATGCATTCTCCTGAATCTTCAGGCCCTTTCCAACAGCATATTCTTCACTGAGAACCAGAAGGCCATTATAACATTTTTTTTTTTTCGTTGGGGGGTATCGAGTTATTGATATTCACATTGACAAACTTAATCTCCTCTTTGTCATGGTATCAATTTCAAACTATTTTCAATTTTCAGTAAAATGCTAAAAATCAAAACCACAAGGGTGCTAGATGTCTTACCCGATATTTGTAACAATGCTTATAAATCTACCTGCTTTTGATAAAATATACTTCTTATTTCACGAAAAGTGACTGTTTCATTTTTATTTATGCTAAAATTTTAGAATGTGATAGTGTCCTTCTGGTTTTCAGCCAACCATTTCATAATTTGCTAAACTGATAAAGTCCAAGATATAAAAGCTCAGAACAGAGCAAAATAAGGTCACCTGGCTGAAAAATATGACATTTGTTATTCGTTAAAGTCATTAGAATTTCACCATTCTAACTACTTACCTACTGTCTAAGCCTACAAAGTGTCACAGTCTGAGAATTTATGTATATACTTTTTTTTTATTTGACCCACTGCATTATGATGCTTACATTCCCGAATGCTTGACTCATATTCAATACAGATAATACACTTAATAAGTGGAGTTTTTTCAACATTTTATAACATATATATTTTAGAGAAAGCATGCAATTTGAAATATTATTTCCAATTGCTGGCTTTCTCATCAATGCTGTTACAGATTCATGGATATAAAGTGGAAAAATCTATACACCAATGGAAAGATGAAAGTCTGAAAATTTGATACACTTCAAAGAGAAGAAATCAATGTTCATTGACTATGGCAGGATATTGTGGTGATGGGTCACTAGTTACAGGTTCCGTATCCACTCAGCGTTCACTTGAATTAATCATCAGAAAAATGACTCATTTTTCACCATGCCGGTTAAATTCATGTCCTCTCTGTACTGTCAGCCATATATTTTCTCCCTGAACCATCTCACGCAAACATCTTCATCCATATACAAAAACACAGTCCCCTGGGGGGCCACAGATGGCACTCACACAAGGGCATAACCTTCCTAAACATTTGCCTGATTTTGCTCAAATCTGCTTTGAACTTTGAACTTGTCCTGTAAGTATGACTTCCTTCATAGGATTGAGCAAGTGAGGGAGGGACAGAGAGGGTAAAACTTACAATAATTTTTTGACACATGTAGCCGAAACCTTGCGCAACTTAACTTTAGCAGTACATCGTGTGCAAGATTAATTCAATATGCCATGAAAGTGATTACTTGAATCAGCTTCTCAGTTTATTTTGTTTTATTTCACTTGATCTTTTCAATACACTCCAGGGCCCTGTTGCAAGAAAGTTGCAATCAATTGCAAATAATTGCTAATTTTGAAACAACCATTCTGATTGGCTTAGGGTCTGCCCTATTAAGAAGACATGCATGCAACAATGATTTTGATTGGCCAGTGACAATCAGTTGCAAGTTGCATTTAAACGCAAAGTTTCTAGCAACGGGGCCCAGGTCATGTTACCACAAAGTGTGCAATTCAATACAATTCAAGTTAAGTCTTGTAAATATGATACTCCAATTCTTTACCAAGTACAATTTACCTTTATTGAAAATAGTAAAATCAGGTTAACAGAATGACAGAAGTTTCATCAAAATTGGACGCAAAGTAAAAAAAAAAAAAGTCAAGACATTTTTTTAGTTTCTGACCATTGTCTTCATTGAATACATATGAATTAGAAGAAGCTGTTGTATAGCTGCACCTTACATCTCTCTTACTGACCTATAGGCCTACATGGAAATATGTACAAGTCATGTTTTTGTTTGGTTGTTGTTGTTGTTGTTGTTGTTTTGGGGTGTTTTTTGTGGAGGATATAACAGCTACAACCTCTTTGTCCCCCTTGAAGTCATTTTTATTCCAAACAACTCATCTCTCCACCTCTGCTATCTCTCCAAAGTACATTGTCTTAGCTTGGTTGGGCATGAAGTCAAAACAAAGAAGAACAAAAGAGATGGAACCATTTCTTCTTTGAGCATTTAATTTCCTGCACTGCTGAAATAGGCCTTTGAGGCTGTCATCCACACTTCAGAAATTTGTGATGGATGCCAAAAGCTACAACACCCATATTCAAAAGGCCTTGCACAGCCTGATCTTTTTGATTGTTTGTTTTGTTTTATTACTCCGTTTATTTTGGAGTGGGTGCAATGAGGATGATGGGCCGACATGTCGTTTTGAGACGACGATAAGACAAGAACTGGTAAAGGCCATCCAGGAGGCCATTAGTCTTAAGGTGAAAATCCTCAAAAGACCAAACATCTCATCCTACTCTCGCCTTTATGAAATAATTAAAAAAAGAAGAAGGGTATGGGACTCTACGTATATGTGTATAGGTGGCTGTGAGTGTGTGCATGTGTGTGTCCGGGTTACCTCGTATATGTGGGTTAAACGAAGCAAAACATAGATTAGCTAGATTGCGCAGGGATAAGCGACAGGATCGAGGAGGGAATCAAAGCGGGTGCAGCAGCCGAGATGTCTTGATGGAAGCACGGATTAGGCATGCCGGCAATTTGACATGAATAATGCAATTTATCTGCCCAGAGTGATGACTTTTGCTTCAAGAGGCCACACCGAGAGCGTGAGCCACCTTGGCTAAGAACAAGCTTTGAGGTGGTGGAAGAGAGAGGGAGCGAGCAAAGGGGTAGAGGGGAGAGAATCTTAATGCACTGTTCACTTAACTCCTTCCATGCTGGAAAACCAAACTCTTACTTCTTCTGTTCCGTTCCCTCTTTGTATTCCCGTCTCCATCTCCCTTTTCTCCTCTTCCGCCCCCCTCCTCCTCCTCCTCCTCATCCTCCACTCTGCAGTCACTACATCTGCCCATTACACCTTCAATTGTTCTTTTTGTTCTCACTCTCTTGTCCTTCTCCTAATCTTCCATCTTTTCTTCCCTTCCCATCTTCCTCATCCTCTCCCTTCTCCTCCTCTCGGCAGCTTAATCCCCATCCTGCATCTCTTCCATTTCACGTCAAATTCATCCAAGTTGTGCCGACGATGTGGATCCATTGTCTTCTCCATTACCCTCGTGGAATGATCCTTACCTCTTGATATGGCTCTAAAATTTCATACTAAAAATCCTTTCTCTGGACCTTAACCCCACTGTACATTTTTAGCATGCGGATGGATACACATTAGCTCTCTTTGCTCTCACATTCATGAAAACAAAGGAGAATCAGTAATGTGGTAACTCTTAAGTATATATATAAAAAAAATCATGCTCCTAATTTTATGATATGGATGACACTCTGTTGTGACTGTGATGTGAAACAAGTTGGGTGGTTATAAATGCTGGCACTTTACAACACCATCTGGGGAACAATGTCGTTGATTAGTGTGTCCGCATGTTGTGGAGTCAGCGGAGATCGAAGCGATAAAGCACGGAAGATGGGAGAAATCATGACGACGGGGGTGAAGCGGACATGAATTCAATTCATTAGCAGAGGTGGTGACACGGGCAGGAGATGGGGAACTCTGATTAAGACCACTAACAGTGATGGGCAAAACTATGGGAACATTAACAAATCTTGCCCATTTCTGGCATCCCTGCCAACAAAAGTCGAGTTTAGTAATGGCAGGCCATTGCGCACTCGAGAGCCGTCTTCTGCTGTGAAAGTTTCAAGTTTTATGATCAGAGGTGCACATGATGTTTCTGTAATTTTCTTTTTTTGTGTGCGTGTAAGTGCTCTCTCACACTTATATGATGATTACAATGAGAAGATATCAGCAGGACCATGAATGATAATGATGATTATGGTGATTATGATTATGATTATGGTGATTATAGATGATCACAATCATCATCAGTATCACCATCATTTTGTTATCATTGTCATCACCGTCATCATTTTCATTTATATTATTATCATTACTACAGTATCATTATCAGTGAAACACTAAAACAGACAGTCTCATAATTCTTACCTAACAACGCTGCGCTGTACCCATCCCCACAGGCCACCTGAGATACTCTCCCTGGTAGACAATTCTTGGGCAGGGGCTTGGGCTGCGTCAGGTATGTCACCTCCTCACCGTGACCGAGCTGGCCTTCTCCCCCTCCCCCAAAAGAGTAGACAGTTCCGTTTGCTGCAGATTAAAAGAGGATGAAACATGCAACTTGGATTATTCCATTTGGCAAAGGGGGGGGGGGGGGAATCCAACACTGTGGGGACAGTTTAACATCCTTGTCTTCATCTTTTTAGAGTCACAGGTGGGAAAACAAAGGTTGTCATCACTCACTGTTATCAACCCCTTGGCTCTGATGTCATAAAATTTCTTACAGGGTAAATACATGACACATCCAGTTTTGATGACTACTGGGACAATGTAAAGCATTATGCGTAAGAAATCCAACACATCTTGTTCAAAACAACAACAAAAAAGATTGAATTACAAGTGCTCAGTTTTAGATCGTCATTTCAAAGAACACCTGATGTCAGAGGGAATTTTTGACATATGTCTGACCAATGTCTTTCAGTTATTCAGATTTCTTCTCAGTGAATTTAATGGAATTGAGAGATGTGCTTTATCTGGAATATTATAATAATTAGTCTTTAAGACAACTTAGACAATGAAAATCAACTTTTGAACAATCAGTAATCAAACAACAAAGGGTGGTGACAGAGATTATGAAAGTTTAGTCAACCAAAAATTAATCTCTGTTATGACAACCTAATCACGTTTAATCAAGATTTAACAGCAAACAAATAAAAAGTACCAAATTGAATACTGCCACCATCATTGGAAATGATATACAGGATCTAATAAATTGAAAAAAGTTCATCTTAAATAGATTAAATTCCCTACACTATTTATTTCCATCCATGGTATTTCGAATCGAATCAAAACTTTCACATCATGACAAATTGTTCTTGGCTGCTTGGAAACTGATGCAATAATTTGCTTTCCTTTGGAAAATATTAAAAAAATGTTCATCAATTCAGTTAATGTTCAAATAAAGCACAAAATTTGATATTGCGATGCATACATGTATCAGAATTTGAAATAAAAAACATTAAAAGGAACTGAAATATCGTCAAAGAAGACAATACAGCGATGTGTGGTTCGATAATATTTACAGATATAGACCTCATGCTCACAATAATGGCACGGCTACTTAGACCCCGTTTACAGTGCGAGGTTCGGCCGTGGCCGAGCCGCGGCCGAGCCCTCCTTCATTTCAGTGTAAACGCGCAAAAGGCCAAATGCGAGGCCATGCTCTGGAGGTGGTCTCTTGGCCGCGGCCGAGCCCGGCCTCTTTTTGGTGTAAACGCAAACTGGGCCAAATGCGTGGCCAATTTTAGTCTGGCTTCCAGACCCTCTGCCTGTACTATTTCGCTATTCACGATATTAACCCCCTTAATGTCAAAAACTAGTATATTAAGGTGGTTTTGTCCTGCAAAGGATTTTTCCTTCAGCAAAGGCATTTGCCTGAACGGCGACTTCGTCGCCACGGAATCCACTTGGCAAAGGGTCTGAAAACCAGGCTATACCAAATTGCGTTTGTTTACAAGCAGAGCACCACTACGACAAAATATTGAAAGGTTTAAATGCGCGGCCGAGCCCGGCAGTGTAATGGACAAAATTGCGGGGCTTGGCCCCACAATTGAGGCTGGGCTCGGCCGCGGCTCAGCTGCGGCTCGGCCCAGCCCCGCACTGTAAACGGGGTCTAAGAGGATGTTAATTTCATTTCATTTACATTCATAAGAGGCATAACTTATGCCACATTTTGAAGAATATGAAATATATAAGATGTCACTTGATTGAATAAACAAAGTCACTCCATTTAAAAATAAAGCAAAATCATGATTTGTGAGCCCAAAGCTAACACAAACACCTCTAAGAAACTCACGCCGAACAACATAGAAAGTACATGCACATGTCATGATCGTCCACAAACATCATGAAGGCAGCATAGGCATAAGCATTTGAGTCATTCATTTTCCGTAGCGTTCACTTGAATTGTAAAATTTGATCTGTGCAAATTATTTTGGGCAGACTGCACTCTATAACACTCAGAATTTTGCAAAGAGCTTAGTCACCACTTTTACTTTCATATTCTTTAATACAAACATCGATGTACAGACACCAAAGCTGGGGAGATACTCAGAAATGATCGCAGACTCTTCACAGGCAAATTGGTCGATAACTATTTGCTACACTCAATATGTAAATTGGCAAAAAAACAGCAACAACAAAAGGATACATCAGATCACTCCCAAAAAATATGCAAGAAACATCTGACTCCTACAAAATCCTGATGGTAAACCCGAAATCTACTCAACCTTTAAGACGTGACATGCAACAGGTCCATTATTGCAACATTGACCTTCAAATGGGAGCAAAAATAGAGCAACCAGCTCCTCAACGCAACCTCTGCCACAGAGTTTGTGAAAAGCTACTGAAAGGTCAAGCTCAGCAGGCAAGAGGCACAGGAGAAGGTCGCAATAAATGCTACATCTGCTCCCGATAGTCGATGGCAACAGACAGACGGCAAGTTTGTTTTACGGCAACGAGCATCGACAACCAATACCGCTCCCTGCATGGGGTGGCTTCGACAAAGATAGAAATTCAGTTTGATTTGCGATCGTTCTTGAAACGAGCAATTTACGTACATTTTGATCTGCCAATTAGCCCTTAATTGTTTTTGACGTAATTTGGACAAGCAATCACAGCACATGGCCAGCACATGTTTCTGGACTTCACAGAGACAGATGTGCATACTGGTAAGGACAGTATTTTTCTTTTAGACTGAAATATTCACAAGCTTTGATGCAAGCACAGGCAGCTATAGACATAATCCAACAACTCTACTGGTTGCTGAGTTTTAAAACAAGAACTACAACAACAAATAAACAAAGACAGTCACCAAGAATGTAGACAGAGTTACAACAGTCACAAGTACAATACAGGCGAGCATCAATCAGAAATTTAAACATTATGACACCGACATCTCACTGGAATGAATTATTCCATGTTCATCTTTCCTTTTGCCATTAACTTCCAATCTTAAGAGTGCAATTCCATGTCATTTTCAAGTTGGCTGTAATTGCAAATTGAGTAAAAACATAAAGACAGAATGGCAGGTGTGTATCAAATGCGACCTTATTTAATTAGACTGTGGAAATTTAAAGTTTCCTACCTTAGCACAAATCAGTGATATTAGCTGCAACCACATGATCAAATTGGCAATGGTGATGATGTCATTATCACATAGGTGTAATTCTGTTTGCTTGTTTTTTTTTCAATGATATCAATAGAAATAAGATGAATCCTTCCCAGCACGTCACTGAAGTTTCTCAGTCGCCTAGCAACAATGACTTCAAGGGGGACAAAGAGGTTGTAGCTGTTATATCCTCCACAAAAAACACCCCAAAACAACAACAACAACAACAACCAAACAAAAACATGACTTGTACATATTTCCATGTAGGCCTATAGGTCAGTAAGAGAGATGTAAGGTGCAGCTATACAACAGCTTCTTCTAATTCATATGTATTCAATGAAGACAATGGTCAGAAACTAAAAAAATGTCTTGACTTTTTTTTTTTTTTACTTTGCGTCCAATTTTGATGAAACTTCTGTCATTCTGTTAACCTGATTTTACTATTTTCAATAAAGGTAAATTGTACTTGGTAAAGAATTGGAGTATCATATTTACAAGACTTAACTTGAATTGTATTGAATTGCACACTTTGTGGTAACATGACCTGGGCCCCGTTGCTAGAAACTTTGCGTTTAAACGCTACTTGCAACTGATTGTCACTGGCCAATCAAAATCATTGTTGCATGCATGTCTTCTTAATAGGGCAGACCCTAAGCCAATCAGAATGGTTGTTTCAAAATTAGCAATTATTTGCAATTGATTGCAACTTTCTTGCAACGGGGCCCTGGAGTGTATTGAAAAGATCAAGTGAAATAAAACAAAATAAACTGAGAAGCTGATTCAAGTAATCACTTTCATGGCATATTGAATTAATCTTGCACACGATGTACTGCTAAAGTTAAGTTGCGCAAGGTTTCGGCTACATGTGTCAAAAAATTATTGTAAGTTTTACCCTCTCTGTCCCTCCCTCACTTGCTCAATCCTATGAAGGAAGTCATACTTACAGGACAAGTTCACCTTCATAAACATAAGGATTGAGAGAATGTAGCAATATTAGTAGAACACATCAATGAAAGTTTGAGGAAAATCAGACAATCCGTTCAAAAATTATGAATTTTTGAAGTTTTTGCGCAGTCACCGCTGGATGAGAAGACTACTGCAGTGTATGATGTCACATGCGTACAACAATATAAGGAAAACATAAAGAGAATTTCACAAAATTTCATCTTTTGAAAAAAGTACACATTCCCTTGACTTGTTACCGACATATGTTATGGGTAACATTATTCCCCCTGTCTTTAGAAAGAGGCAAGTCAAGTGCTCTAAGTCTTCTATTATGCAAAAAAAAAAAAGTGAAAATATCTTGAATTTTTTTTATATTCTCTTTATACTGTTGTACGCATATGACATCACAGGCTGTAGTAGTCTCCTCATCCAGCGGTTCCAACACAAAAATTTTAAAAATTCATAACTTTTGTCCAATTTTCCTCAACTTTTCACTGATGTGTTCTACTAATATTGCTGCATTCTCTCAATCCTTATGTTTATGAAGGTGAACTTGTCCTTTAAAAACATCAATTTCAAAAGTGGAACAAAACATGAAAAATCTTTCAGCCATTTTCTCTCCAACGACCATGTATGAACTTTTTGAAAGAGTACGAAATAACGTTAAATTTCATATTCATGAAGCCACATTGCAAACTTGCCCACATAAACATAAATAGTTTAGTAAATACTGTAAAAGTGGAAATTTGCGCGGCGTTGAAATTTTTGCGCATTTCGCGCAACCAGAACCTAGCACAAAAATAAAAGCATGCGCATATTTTTGCTTGCCATATGTCTCTTATATGTCTTCTTATCCAGCTGAGCGCGAAAGATTAGTCGTGCAAAAATATCCACTTTTACAGTATACAATTTGCTTAAAGGCATCATTAACCATTTGAAGATGAAACAAAAACCCAGTTTTAGTGCTTTAAAACAGTTCTAAAAGGTGAGTTAGGGATATAAAACAACCAATGTAAAAATTTGAAGCAGTATAACCAATGAGAAGTATTGTTGAATATACAAAATGTAAACAATAGTCATGATAAAAATGTTTTAAGACTAAACCATCTACAGTTATGGTTTAGTGGGAAAAAGTCATATCTCCAATATATTTTAGGCTTTATTACAAAACTTTTTTTTTTAAGGTAGGATGTTTTGTGATACAACTGACCAACATACGAGCATCAAATGTGATATCTCAAACATTTTTTTTTTAAAATCACTGCTCCCAATGGTAAATAGTACCTTTAAGCTACAAAAAGAAAAACCACCAGAAACTGTTTAAATGTTAGTTCTATCCCATAAAGAAGAAAATACAATCACCAAACTCTCTGTTTTTGTATCTTAGAGCTGAAAATCAAATGAAATATGTCCACGCTCTTGAGGAGATTTATTGCCGAGGCATCATAAAAAGCCAGCGGTTCTCGGAAATGTTGTTTTCTTGTGTTTGTTTTTCTTCAGGACGAGTCAACCCATTAATCTATTTATCCCCCTTTCACACCAGATGTTAATCTGAGTTGTCAGTCAATCAGTGTAGGCCAAGGCTTGTACATTTGTGGATGGGTCGAGCGATGTGTCAAGTCAGTTTAGCTGCGTCAAACTGAGAAACACAAATGCATACATCACAGTACATTTTTCTTGCCCATGTGTATGTCAGTTAGTGTCTGTGTGGATGTATTGAAGCCTGTATGTTGAAGTGTGAGGGGCGGCAAACTATCGCTTTCCATTTTTTAAAAGCAAACTGAGAAGAAAGGGGGCCAGGACGATGATATCATAGTCTTTATGGCTATAAAAGCTCCTACTTGCAGGCTTGTATGATGTCCGGCAAAATTCATTTGTGGATGATACCTGGTGTTATAATGAGATGAGTGAGGGGGTAGTGTAAAATCAGAATTTTTTTGTGCATTTCAATTTCATTAATCTTGGCTCAAGCGAAATTTGCAAAATTAAGATGTACGTGAAAATGTCTGGTTTTACAGCATGTGAGTGGAAAGTGTCCCTTTTGCATCCCTGAAAAATAGATTCCTTTCACAAGCTGGAAAATTGTAGAGGTAGGCAATTCAGACTGTTCCTCAGAATGATAACACTGGAAACTTTTTTCCTGATGGAGGGGGGAACAAAACAATAGATTTCCAGTGAATTTATTCGGAACCTGAAAAAATTTCACCCGTTATTCTTGGAACAAGAGGGGAGCGCATTCTTGAGTGACATGGGGTTTGTTTTCACTTCTTTTTACACAAAACTCTGAGGTGAATTCCTGTAAGACTTCATACATGATATTAAAAGACATTATTCTTCAACCATGAACATTTATGCAATGTTCGTAAAAGGGATATATGACCTTTAACCCTTTGGAACCTACACAGATCAGGGACGGATCCAGAAATTCCGTAAAGGGGAGGGGGCACCAGAGCCCCCCTCCCATTTTTTTCTTTTTATTTCTTTTGATTCAACAAAAATATAGAGGGGGGCGCACTGGGTGCCCCCCTCTGGATCCACCACTGCAGATTTCTAGCATTGTCAAAATTTACTTTAATAGTGAGGATTAAAGCAGTAAGTTCAAAGGGTCAAAGGTCAAATCATTTCTTGGCTGTCCTTTGAATTTCTCTAAAGTGAGCCTGTAAGGTCACCTTCCATTCTTATGCTTTGGAATAAGTGGCATAAAAGTTATACTAAAATTGCAGCTCATTTTTACCACAAAACCTACCAAAGTGCAAGGGGGGGGGGGGGGGAGGATGAGGTGGTTTTGCTCAGAGAACCCTGGCAATAATTTCTGAACAAAAAAAGGGATGACATCTTCTGAGTCAGAGCTCTTGATTCTTCAAATGCCCTTCCCTAGAACACTCATACGGGCACATCATATTTCTATCTCATCAAGGGAACTCAATAGAGATCTTATATTTATTCAAAGTTATCCTCCAGCCAATATCATCATCAACCTCCTACTCAGTACCTGTGATAAAAAGTGTCACATGCCTTTATAAAAAAAAAGGGGGGAAAAGAGAGAGGAAAAAAAAAGACGGAATCAAAAAATCAATTGCAAAATATCAAAATTCGCCACCGTAGCAGCATCAGTGTCAAATATGCATAAAGTATCTGTTTGCTAGACAAATGGAGATGACTTAAAGTGGAATGTAGATCCCACTCCTCAATTTACATTTAATATTGGGAGTCATCTTGTGACGAGTAATTTATTCCAGTGGAGATACATCCCTAGTCAAAGAGCTGAAAGGTTAAATGCATCTGTTAGGATTTGCCAGTCGCCGCATTTCTTATCACATTTTTGTTGTCATAGGTGGGGCAAGAGATGAAAATAAAAAGGGTAAGATCTGGCAGCGGGAAAAAAAAAGAAGGAATTTGCCAAGGAATACCATATTGCCCTGTTGTTGTTTTTTAATGATTGTTTTATTTACGATGAAATAAAATTAATAAAAAAACCTCACTTTCGATTTTTCCAGGAGTTTCGAACAAGAAAGTGGGAGCAGAAGAGGGTCAGAGAGATAGGCAGTGAAATAGAGGAGAGAGAGGGGGGGGGGGGAGGTGGAAGCAAAAAAAGGGAGATGTAAGATGCTCTTTCGTAGACAGCATCAGGTTCTTGCTAACCCACCATGTTTCTTACTTCTATTACGCAGGATTCCCACCAAATCCATGTCCACGGGCAAGTCATTACTAGTTATCCTTGGTGCATATGGCACAGAATAATGATGGTAACACAAAGAAAAACTCTCTCTCTCTCACATCCTCCTCCTCCTCCTCGTTTTTCTTCTTTTCGTTTTCCTCCTCCTTGCTGTTCTCATCCGTCTTTTTGCTCTGTGGATTGAAATCAGGATGAACACCTACCCTGGGATGGTGTGTGTGTGTGTGTGTATGTCACACTGCTGGTTTAGTTGAAGCTGCTTAAACCTAGCCACAAACAGGTTATCTTCTGGCCTATCTCATCCTACCTGTCCCTTCTACCACTCAATCTCCTCCTTCTTCTTTTAGTTCTTCTTTTTGTCTGTCTTCTCTCCTCTTCATCATTATCTCCTTCTTCTTGGTATAACTATCTTTATCATTGTATCCAATCAACACTGATTTCATCATTTGGTAGATATGACATGGTGCAGTTTCATGTTTCATGGGGGCAACACACTTTCAGGTACCCCTTTTATTTGCTTCAACATGGTCATATTTTCCATGTCATCTGACTGTTACGGCTCAAATAATGATGCATAAAGATCACACAATGATATTATAAGAAATAAAAAAGTATCAATATTTTCTTTCCACTTCTGGAAAGCTGCTAGTTATAACTATTTGAATTGAGTGAATAATTTTGTTAAAAATTGCAAATTTACCTTTCAATAAGACAATCTCTTTTCATTTTCCAGTTTTCTGTTATTGGCATGAAAGTACTGTAATCCACAATGATGTCTCAGTGGCATAAGCTGCATCCCAATTTTGGTGACTTAAAGAACAAGAAAACAAACACACAAATATTATATAAAGGTATAATTTTATTTCAATCCAAACTTTCAGTCACACGCGCCATATGGCTTGCTAAACAATAGCTAAATGTATTGCATGAGATAGCGCTAGTGTGTGATATATGCAGGGCAGGTTATTGTATTAAAATAGCCACTGTGGCTATGCAAAACTTACTTGTTTGAGCTGCACTTTGTTTAGGACTTTGTTTAACCCCCAAAATTGTCAAAGGGTGCATTTATGCTTCCATTTTGGGGGCCCAAATCAGGCTTTTGAAACGTGATTAGTGCAAAACGCTGTTGCGTTCATGCTCATTTCGATAGAAACGCTGATTCAAAACGCTGATCCAAAACGCACAAAAAGGTGCGTTTACGATCGGCGTTTCTGACTAATCACGTTTGACGGGGAAGCATGAACGCAACAGCGTTTCTAAACGCGTTTAGAGTGACGTCATCTAAACGCCTTTCCGGTTCACGTGAAAAAGCGCGCGCCCAGCCAGCCAGCTACCCTGGCCTGTGCAGTTTTCCCATGTACTGTGCATAGTACGCATGTCTTTCCCAGCTGCTCTCCCAGGCCAGGCCACCGATCGCAGCGCACGCCCCAATTTGACCTGCCTCTGCTGAGGTCTGCGAAGCAATAGCAAACGCTCTTTCCAAGGCTCGAAAAAAGTGAGCATAAACAGTGCTCCCGTGAACGGCGTTTTGAATCAGCGTTTCAAAACGCTGATTCTGCCTTCGCAAATTGAGTATAAACACACCCAAAGAAACAACAGTGATTAGCAATTTATGACCCTCCCCCCCCCCCCAAAAAAAAGAGTTGTCACTTCATTGCAGAATGTAACATTAGATGCAAGCTGCAATCATTTGATGATATAGAGTTGCTCACTGAGACATTACATAGTCCCATACCTGATTATATGAGCTGGACAAGCAGCTGATTCACAAAGTTGGAAAGACAATGATTTGGTCAAGGTGGTGTATAAGTCACACCCTTAAGTTACTGCTCTATTTCTGCTAAAAATATTGTGTCCTTACTGCAGGCAAATAAGGTATTTGATTTGATGTTGGTAGTTGCATCCTGTGTCATTTTTGTGACAGTAATGGATGTTTGTGTCAGATGATACTCTTGAAGTTTGCAAGACCTCCCAAAATAAGGCCAGTTCAATCACTAACGGAGTCAATAAGAATAAACAGATGATTAAACAGATAAAACAAACAGCACGCCCGGACACAAATCTTACCTCAGGGTCCTTCATACCAATATTCACAAGAAAAATACCCGTCGAGTAGATACCCAATCCTTTTTTTTTTGTTTGTGTTTTTTAACACTTTCTGTTTATATAGGAGTTTTCTTTAAATTTTCACTCAATCTCTCTTTTTTTTTTCTCAATGCAGCAGACACCTGATGAGCATCTCCTTGAAACTAGTAAGGGAATCGGAAGAATCCCAGATGACCAGAGCTCAGGGCAACAAGACTTGTAACTCATCCGTTTGTTGCTTCTCTGCCTATAGCACGACCAGCGATGCACTGTCACGTTTTCCACGTGCCCACAGATTTGCGAAATCGCCGGTTTTAATCAGCCAGCAAGATTGCAAATGTAAACAGGCTCTAGCCAAAAGACAAAAACACAAACACAAACAAACACAAAAAAGTGACATTTATATAAACCAAGTTCCCTCCTCATGCCAATGTCTGTCTATTTGTTTGTTATTGGCAAAAACATAATGCAAGGTAATATATGAATAGGATTATTGCCACACCAAAGGTTAAATTCTTGGGGCACTTTTGTGCTTAAAGGACAAGTTCACCTTCATTAACATAAGGATTGAGAGAATGCAGCAATACTAGTAGAACACATCAGTGAAAGTTTGAGGAAAATTGGACCATCGATGCAAAAATTATGAATTTTAAAAACTTTTGTGTTGGAACCGCTGGATGAGGAGACTACTAAGGCTCGTGATGTCATATGAGTACAACAGTACAAAGAAAATGTAAAGAAAATTCAACATATTTTCACTTTTTTCGCATAATAAAAGAGCACTTCACTTGCCTCTTTCTAAAGGCAATGGGAATAACATCACCAATAACATATGTCAGTAACGAGTCAAGGAAATGTGTACTTTTTTCAAAAGATGAAATTTTGTGAAATTCTCTTTATGTTTTCCTTATATTGTTGTACGCATGTGACATCATACACTGCAGTAGTCTTCTCATCCAGCGGTGACTGCACAAAAACTTCAAAAATTCATAGCTTTTGAACGGATTGTCCGATTTTCCTCAAACTTTCAATTATGTGTTCTACTAATATGGCTACATTCTCTCAATCCTTATGTTAATGAAGATGAACTTGTCCTTTAAGTTTAAAAAAAAAAAAGTTATATGGTCTCTCATATTTTTGTAATTATCCTGGAAGAAGATTCAAAGTAAATGTTTTTGTTTTTGAGTGTTCAAATGTATGAGGGGTTATGCATTTCCATGTCACAAGGTTGTAAGAAAGGACCGCTCATGAGAGAAGTAGCAACTGTGTGTCTAATGAAAATAAAAGACAAAAGGAAGAAGAGAAAGGCTAGAAACATCAAGCTTGGCTGACCACGAAACAAACCCAAGAGGTGACTGGCAGGCATATAGGTCAGAAACACAATACCACTTCCACTGCCCAACCTGGAATGACCAATCAGAGACAGGAGGATGGGGTCACATGATGCCATGGGGGGTCGATGGGAGGGGCAAATGGTGACAGGTGGAAGGATAGATGGGTGATGGGGTGAGGGACAACAAGAGGAGGGGGGGGGGAGGAGTATCTTGGAGATTGATGCAAATGTAGACAGAGAGAGGGGGCAGCGAAAATAGGAAGGGGAAACCACATGAGGACATAATGGGTAGGGAAGAAAACAGACGTGACAAAATGCCAAGTCATAGACATGATGAGAGCTTTTTCACTGCCATTTTTTTTTCTCTGAGCACACTGTTACCAACAGTTTGCATGCATGCATAACTCATCTTCAGCAATCGTTCAGCTGAGCGAGTCTTTGATTAACCCTGTACAGACCACCACCATCACATTTATGGTAATAGCACTGCACAGAAAGAAAGCCATACGTGGCAGTGACCAGGTTAATGACATTGCACGGTGGTTCACCCTTATCTTCGCAAGCTCTCCATTTCATCAAAATCTCACATGAGACGGAGCTTGCATTCTTTTCCCCAAAAAACAAGCCATCGTATGCTGATACTGATAATACTCTTAGCAATACTATAATATATGTCATTTTCTGCACGACTCTGATTAATTTGCAAGGATGTGTCTCTCAATCATTCACAAAATAAATAGGAAAAGTTCTCGTAAACATCATGTCATACTTTCTTTTTTTTTTTAGAAGGATTTTTCTGAGCATATACATCTGGCATAATCTCCAATGATATGAGAAATATTTGTACATGCATGCATAATTCAGCTTACTGCGCTATGGCCTCTAATGCCAGCAGATAATTGAAGATTTTCGGGGAAAATCTTGCCAGGAAGGAGGAGAGAAGACATACAATGTGTTTTGATGATATTTGGAGAAAAAAAAGAATGGCATGAAGGGAATGTTGGCTAAACATCCACATCAACCTTTCACACAATCACATGCAAACAAACAAACACACACACATAATACATGCACACGGCAGGTAAGAAGGCAAGCAGAAAATCAAGTCACAGTATGAACACAGGGGGAGGCAATATGGGCACTAGATTTCTTCCTTTCATTTTTTGTTCTCTCTCTGCTTATCTATTCATCTACCTATATGCTCATCTACATGGCTGACCTTATCATTCTTTATAATCTCTATGCATTTCTCTATCCATCTATTATGTACCCATCCATCTATTCACTTGTGTTTCCATCTACATTCTTTTGTCTATCTATCTACACATTTGTATGTATGTAGGTAACTTGCTAGCTTCCTATCCATCTATTCTGTATACTTGTAGGTCTATCTACCAATTTAAGTATTACCTATTTGTTTATCTACTCATCTTTTTCCATCAATTTATTCATTTATCTATTTATCCATCCTTCTATCTTTCTATCTATCTACCTATCTGTCTGTCTAGAAAACTATATACCCATCCATTGATCTACCTATTTGACTTTTTATATCTATCAATCTATCTATCTATCTATCTATCTATCTATCTATCTATCTATCTATCTATCTATCTGTCTGTCTGTCTAGAAAACTTTAATCTTTCTATCTATCTACCTATCTTTCATCTATCTATCTGTCTATTTATTTATCATTTATCTATCTATCTATCTATCTTTCTATCTATCTATCTGTGTGTGTCTGTCTAGGAATCTTTCTTCAGTCCATTGATCTACCTTTCTATCTGTCTTTTTACATCTAACAATCTGTCTAATCTCTCGCTATCTCTCACAGCTCTGTTTTCCAAGCCATGAGGAGAATGGAAGAAGGCATTTATGTTTGGCATGACAATAGTTCAGTTGCCTAAAGCATTGCTGGTTAGGTGCAGACAATCACCAGCCATGGGAGCAGACAGACAGAATCCCTGGAAAAAAAAACCCCATGAGAATCCACATCGCAGGGGCTGGCATAGCTGCTGATATCAGGTGTAGGTTTGATTTTTGACCCATGTGAAGTCTTGATGTTGTAAACGTGTACACGGAAAGGGGTCACTGGGAAAGTGTATATATTTATTATTATTTATCTCATTTATACAAAAAAGAAATTGTGAGAGGCGGGAGAGCACTAGAAAATGGGAATCTACCATTTGACATGAAATAAAAATCCTTCAGAACACTACCCACTACCATCCTAATTAGGATACTATCATTCATATGGGAATGGATACAAAGTAATATCCTCTTGCTTTATTCTAGCTACCAGGCTTGAGGACAGCATGGTTTCATTTCACTTCAAATGCCACAGAAGAAAAAGAAGTGCAAGATACCAAAACTTAAATCAGATGAAAGGATCAAAGATTTGACAGAATTATACACAATCGTATACAGGCCTCCAACTTATGACAGTGGTACAAGAAGCCAACATCAGTTTAAGTGCTCAGGACTGAGCAGCAAAGCGAGCACATTTTCTCCTTGAGCAGTAACCAGAAGAGGCAAATTATAAGGTGCAATGGATTTAAACTTATAAAGCCATGAGCTTAAATTTGTCAGAAAACAATTCTAGCCTACTAGGAAACTGAGCCACACGATTCACCCTTAAGCATTTCACCATTACACTAGCACTAATACCAAGTCTTAAAACAGCCAAAAAGGCTGATGGGGCGGAGTCAAAACTGTCTGGACATTTCAACTTGCAGCCAATGCAAACTTTTTGGCGACTGTCTTGGCGCTGTGATGGCCACACCCCCTGGCATGGTTGGTTTAACCCAGGCAGCTGCAGGGTGGGGTCATCTCTCCACTTGGGGGTCACGGCTCTACCACTTGGGGGAAGTAGGTGGAACATAGAATAAAAACCGTCTATTCTCTTATTCGGCGTGACGGATTGTGTCAAAGGTTACCAACGCTTGAACCCTAGTGTTTAGACTCATCTTGTAAACCTATATGCTAAACACGAGGAAGTTCAGTTGAAGGTGTCGCATGCTTGTTTGATCTCATATGTGACAATCAGAGCTCAGTGACTTTTTTTCTTTTCTTTTCCCCCAAGAAATCAGCAGGGGAAACGAAGTAGACCAATATGCCACAGGAATCGGATACAGATCTCATTTTCATATTTGTTTTCATTTCATCAGTGCCCTCTTCTTTGGGATCAAGGAAAGAATTCATTCCGGTCAAGCGCTAAACGATGTAGAAAGAACTGGTGTAAACATAGTCAACATTCATTAAATAAAGAGAAAAAAAAAAACTTCAGTAAAGATACAGTTTTTATGCTTCATGGGGCTTGGTTGATTTTCAGAAAAGGGGGGGGGGATGAAAAGAATGGTGTACAATAATCTATCAAACTACTCGTAAGACTGCATCTCCAGGGCAGAAAATGAGGCGGGAAGAGAAAGACACATTCTGCATGACATGACAAATTGCCATGCACCTGTCGCGATAAACTTGACCCCAGGAAGTTAAGCGTAGATCAACCACGCAACGGGTCAATTGGGTTTACTGACCGCCAGGCCACTGCCCCTGCCCCTGCACAACAAATGCAGCAAATTCATGAGAAGAGGAGAAGGGAGATGAAAAGAAAAGGAGTTGGTGGTGGGTGGGGGTGGGGAGAGAACAGTGTCGCGCGAGTGGTGACGGCATTAAATTGAAATCCCAAAGCGGCAAGTTAGCAAAGCTGCACCAAGGAGATAGGCGCAAAGTCAGGCGGCTGCAATTTGAAAATTGGGGATTTACCGGCATGAATGTGATAGTAAACATTAACATACAGAGAGGCGGCATTCAATAAATCAAGGCTCTGGAGAATTATTCATGGGGCATTTACACGGAGCGACCAGAAAGCGCGGGTGACAGTAAAGAAGCGCAGGTAGTCTGATTGACATATCGGTCTTGCAGGCATAGTCGTATATTCAGAAGATTAACTGAAGTGGTATATCAAGAAAAAGCAGATCCCCCCACCGCCCCCCCCCCCCCCACCAACCCCGGTCGGTTATGAATTCGTGAATAGTAACAATGTGATTGACTAAGGGGCAAAGAGGGTCTGAGGTGTGCTAGCTGCTTGAAAGTTCCTAATGCCGTTTGAGTGTATGCTACTACAGTTCAATGCTAAAAGATTTAAGGGTAATATCACTTGTTCTCTCGCCTAATAAAACAAACAAACAAATAAAAACAAATAAAATAAAAATACAAGATAATCAAAACAACACCTGTTAAAGGGTGTGTACAGTTCTGGTCGAGGTGAGGATTTAGCTTTTAACGTTTTGCGAGATATTCAGAAACCACTCTATGAGATGTAAAAGAGCATGCAGTTCTAAGGGGTATCAAAAATTTATTCGATGAAAATCGGTTTTGAAATGGCTGAGATATCCAAAAACAAGGTGAAACAAAGAGATCCTAATAAAGTTGTGGCATGTCGCCTTTTATTATTAGCACTTTTGTGGATATCTCAACCATTTGAAAACCAATTTTCATCAAATAAACATTGAATCCTTCTTAAATTTGCATGCTCTTTCATATTTCATAAGAGGCTTTTCATTATCTCACTTAGGAATGTTCAAAACATGAATCCCCACCTCAACCAGTACTGTACAGTCCCTTTAACAATGATAAAATGATTATATTTTCAAAAGCAATATTATATGTGCGAACACATCAACTAATCAAAACCTCTCCTCATTTATTATCAGGTATACCAATGTTACTACTGGTGCTTCCACTTTTCCCACCAATAATATTTCTTGCAGTAGTAGCACAATACTTGGTAGTTGTAGTAGAAGTAGTGCCAAGATAGTTTCCTGCTGCACAGTCTTCCATGGGAGACTTAAAGCCTTCAGTCTCGTGAGTGGGAGAATCTTACCCTTTGCACATTTACAGAACTCCTCTTCTATTGTATAGCAAGAAGGAAGGGTAGAAATCCTGGTCAACTGGCCACAGACACAGAAAACTGGGTGATATACTCAAGTGATGAGGCCTCCAACAGGTCACAATCACAATGTTGACCTTTTTGCGACCCTAGCAGGCTAGGAGATTGCCAAATAATTAATAACAACACTAATAAAATCAGCCAGTATGAAATCTCGAAATACAACAGCAAAGTCTCAACTTGTCATTCAAAGAGGGGTCACTTTCCCATTCCAAGTTAAGCCTTGAGATTGTGTGAAGCCAGAATTAAACCTCATACAAAGGGCTAGCTTTCCTTTTTGTAGTCTTTCTGTCATGAGAACTAATTGTGTGAATGAACACACACACACACACATACATACACACAAATTAGATTGGACGCAGAAACGTGAGAATGAATAACACAATCGCTATCTAGAATAAGCACCACTGCTTTGAGAATTAATCAGTCGAATTGAAGAGAAGGCAAAAGTGAGATTATAAATGATACCCCTCACTCTGTTTTGAAAAGATAAAACAATACCTTTCTTATCAGGTGAGAGTCAATACTGCCATGCCATGTTTGCCAACAAGTAAGGTCAACTGTCAGGGCAGGGGTGCCTGGCAGAAACAGCATCTAAAGTAGATCTGACCTTGGTGCTCTGACAGTGCTCCAACAATGAGGGCAGCACACACACGCATGGGTGACTTTAAAGGTAGAGAAGCATGAATGATCCCCTTAAAGTCCTGTTAACACTATCAAAAGCAATAGGCAAAGAAGAAAGGAAACTTACTCCAACATATTCCTTGTAAGGTGTAAACCTGTTCAATTCAATACACATTATGTTGGAAAAATTAGTGTGATATCTGCATAATTCTTACGTCTTATAAAACACCTAGCAGGGAGAAGTCCTTCTGGACAGCCATGTGAGATCAAGCGGCAGTGTGCCGAGATGGAGCGGCATTCTCATGGCAAACAGACCACTTCCATGCCGTGTGCACAGCATTGTAAATACATTACCCAATTCATTGACAAGGCTGAACAATGACAGTCTTAATACCAGCCCAACCTAGCAATAACCTGCACAGGCAAGGTTCATCACTATCATATTCGTGGAAGAAATTTACAACAACAGGCAACAGGTATCAGCAACTAGTCTTATTGCCCCGGGGGGGTTGTCAGGCGCGAAATGTCCGCAGATGTAAATTACATGGTGAAAACTTGATCATTGCCATGACGAACCCCACCGTCTTCCGTTCACGCGGGACAGCAAATCAAAGGAGAAAGATATACAAGCTGTTTTATTGACTGTCTGGAAGGATTTGTAGCCGGGGTATAACGCAGAGAGTATATTGCCCACTAAGATGTCGCTCGGAACGTTAATAGGTCCTGACATGATGTCATGAGTTATTTCTCTCTTGCTTCGGACAATCCACTGGCGATATGGGACAACGGCTGGGGCTGCAGAGCGCACTCAGAGAAATGAATCAAATCAACATGGCACAATGGAGTCATATATTCTGGAGGAAAGTCACTAGCTCACAGAGAGAATCATTTCTTCTGAATCAGGGCAACATGTTTCACATCGCGGCACATCGCAAACAAGACAAATAACGCAATTTAAAGATCTGGAAAAGACCAAAATATGAAATAGAGAGAGGGAGAGAGAGAGAGAGACAGAGAGAGAGAGAGACAGAGACAGAGACAGAGACAGACAGACAGAACAATAGAAAGAAGAGCAGAAAGAACGTATATCAGGGAAATATCAAAAATATGCATTTCTTTGTCTTAAATAAGCTATAAGGTACAAACTTATTTTGTTCATATTCATCAAGATGTATTCCTTACATAAATACACATAGATTATCATACCTCTATAAATATAAATATATATAAATATATGCACATATTGACAGAGAAAGAGAGAGAGAGAGGAGGAAATTGCAAATTGTAAATTTTCAAAACAAGAGATTATCAAGAGGGGCAAAAACATTCTGACCCAAGTATGGTATGGGTGTGTTTCAATTTGTCTGCCCTTTGTACAAGTGAAATTTGTAAGATCACAATTGCTGATCTACATTTTAAACAAACATCCAAATTTCTTGTAGAGTGTGTACAAGTAAGCATGATGGAGGTTCTATGAGCAACGTCTAGCTTTCTGTCCTTGTGGCTTATATATGAAAACACAAATGGAGAGGGAAGAATATTGGCAAATTGCAAATATTTAGTTGTTGAGTCTGTTCAAGAAATGTCATGGTGGTTCTATCAATAATGTCCATGTTTCTGTCCTTCCTCGTGGTGGCGGTCTTCTTGTGTTCTCCAGGCGGCGCAAGAAAACAACTTTCATTTTTCGCCTCTCTGTTTATTGCCGTAACCCTAGGGAATCTTTCTTCCATTAACCCAGCCCCACATCCCCTTCTTTGCCTTCGCAGCACATAGAGGGTGTTAGAGAGCCAAAGTCTTATCTGGTGGCATAATCTATTCGTGCCATAGTAGGCAACTCTGCCTTGAGTCCTTGGCAATGTTTTGTACAGCATGTTTATATATATAATTGCCATTTCAGCTCTGGCTATTTTTTTTCCTGAAAAAATACAACTAAGAATATGCATATATGGAGAGTTTAAACGCAAAAACATATTGACGCAATTTTTCTCATCAAATGGAGAAAAATTAAATATCTTCACTGATACTGCACTAATTGCATAACAACGAATGTTTTCAAACATTACATTAGAATTGTAACATATATCTCAATTAGTTTCTTTGTTTTTTTAACAACTTTAATGTCAAATATCTCAAATTGATAGAAATGGATGTATCTGTTTTTGTATCTAAACTGCTTCGCATATTCTCTTGTTTTTTACAGCTTTAATTTTGAATATTTCAAATTGATAGAAATGGATTTATTTTTTTTTTTGTATCTAAACTCCTTTAAATATTCTCCTGTGTGTCTGCGTAATAAAGTTCTTTTTTTGTCTACGATGCATACATGTTTACATAAAACACATTCTACAAACCTGGCCAGACATTCATTATAAGACCCAATATGTACCACTGTTTAAACTCCATGTGAACAGGTTTGCCTGTATGTCTCCTCCCCCCCCCCCCCATATATCTCTATACATATAAACATATATAATATGTTAATATGTATATGTATATGAATACATATAATCTGCTGCATGTATCTGTACAAACATATGTATTCATATTCAATTCTTTTTTGCTCTGAGATCTCCACAAATATATACATGAAATATTCAAAAATTTGTCTAGCTATCACTTTTAATGATTACAAGAAGATGCTAAAACCATCATCTCTATTCTTTGTTGTTGCTGTTGTTGTTTTTTTCAATATAGGAGCATGTACACAATTTTTGCCAAATTTAGCTATCAGTGAACAGAGGGTAATGTTTACAGTTTAACCCCACTCCCCCCCACACACACACACCCACATACACACAAATGCATGTTCACAGCAAAAAAAAAAAAAAAAAAAAGGGGGGGGGGGGGTAGGGTGGACCACAAGTGGACATATGTGCTTGAAGATGATGGAGTGACCATGGGGTGGTCAAGCTACAAGGGCGATAGTGGGAGCACCCTGGCCAGGACAGGTCCAATCTCCGCCTGATTGCGAGGGCTTGGGCTGCGGGGAGAAAAACTGGACTCCCCATCGTCTCGCAGGAAAAGAGCAGGGGGAGTGCAATTAGGACGAAAATAAACAGTTGCCAGCAGGGCCCTGGTATAAATCTGTTGCACTGTGCGGCTAGAGAGAAAGGAAGGGATGAAATAACTGTACAAGGGTATCATCGGGTGTGCCTCTCATGAGTGTGTATGTGCGCGTGTGTGTGCGCGCGCACGTGTGTGTGTGTGCACATCCATACAGGCAGGTATCATAAAGCTTTAGAAAATGCACCACACACACTCTCACGAAGCAAGTCAAATCATGAGGGTTAGCCTCGTGGTAAAACTTCACGGTAATTTCCTGCAATGATCTTATGTAATGATCCAATGCAGCTAGAGAGAGCAGTGACTGCTTGGTTGATCATCTCTAGAACTTGATGCCAATTTGATGAGAGTTCACTGATCTGATGTAACTTGCTGTTTCTGCACGGTAAAATCAAATACAGCATTTTATTGCAGAACTGAGTACCCTTTCCTAACAATATCCAGACTATCATTTGAAAAATATTCTTTCTTTTTTTTCAGGATGCATGCAAATGTCTGCTTTGTTTTGTTTGTGTCTTTTGTTTTTGCAACAGCAGCAGCTATTAAAGAGTATGGTGCAAACCTGTCTTTGAGATACGTAGAGAAATAAAAATCAAATTACTTGAATCACTTTAATAGCTTTTTCAATTTTGTGAGGTCATGAATGCCCTAGAATGCAGGGGGAAAAAAAAACAACAATCTACCAGTAACATTATTTGAGGGATATAAATGTTACAGAAGTGACATACAACTTTATACTGGTATCCTGGAAGTGAGAGGTGAAGAGTGAAGAAGAAACTGCAGGGACGTAATCTGGTCAAGAACCTTTTAGTCTTCATTTTGGTTCAAGGTGAATAAAACAGGACTACTTTTGAATAAAAAAAAAACAACTTATCAGTAAATCTACTTACCCATTGATTGATTGATTGATTGATTGATTGATTGATTGATTGCTTTTCTTTCTTTCTTTCTTTCTTTTTTTTTTTTTTTTGCATTTAGTGTCCAAAGGAACTGATGTATTTTTTCTAAAACTTTTGCTCATGTGCCCTGAACATAGCATTTGGCATTTGTGTCACTGTGTGATATGTTCAATCCCCTGGGTAGACAAAAAAAAAAAAAGAAGAAGAAACCTCTTCTTCAATGAAATGTTATATTCTTCAAACTTCCATCAAATTACTCAACCCATTCATGAAGGAAAAAAATTATGGAGGCAAAGCTTTTGCTTATGGGATGGCAGAGCCAGACTACACCCACAACTATTTCACAAGGGATTTATAGCCACCTTTCTGATTTTATCCAAAAACAAAGAATAGGTAAAATGATGTGTCTCACTTGAAAGTTGTGTTTTGATGGTGTGCACCACTTCACCTTTCAAAACTGGTCATCATATCTTTCAAAATTTGCTTGATTTCTTTTAGTTGTCATGGTAGTTGGGATCATGATGAGTCACCATCTAAATGAACCTCCCATGCAAAATGGGCTCTGGGAGGAATTTTCCTCTTTTTTTCCAAATTTACTGACATCTTCAATTTCAGTTGCCCATATACAACAGAAAGGTGTGGCTGACATGCAAAAAATACACAAAATGTTGCACATATATTAATGAATATTCAACCTCACAATGAAATGTGATGCTATATTTATGTATCAAATTTATGCCACAGAGAGGCAATTTCTACCATTAACCTTTACATTGTTCTTTTTTTTTCAGTAAATGTAACAAAACAAAAAGCTTATAAAAGTCATGTAGTTTCATGTTTTACAAAATCTATACAGGTACAGTATGTGTGTTCACAAACACACATGTGTGGTGTGCACTTGTGTGGTCTGCGTGTGCGTATGTTTGTGAATTCAGAAAAAGATATGTAATGCTGTTAAAAAAGATCCCCAACGTAACAGTTGATATATTTGTATATATATATATATAAAAAAAAACAGTTAATGGTGAACATGAGAATGTCCACAATGCGAAAAGGGAGCACAAGCTGCAGCTATGCTCATATATTAACATCCCAATACCTAATAGGGTTAGGTTTCATTCTTCATCTTCATTAACCCCTTCACTTCTCACTTTCTGCCGCTAAAAGGGGCACATGGGCAGAGACACATTCTCCTAATGCACAGAGGTTAATCTCCTGGATTTTAACCATAAACATACAATGTCCCTGACATCCCGCAACCCTGTAATTAACTGTCACCACCGCTCAATCTTTTTTTGGGGAAAATAGAAACCCAAGGACATTACATCCGAACATTTTAATTTTGGGCTGACGTAAAAAAAAGAAAGCAAAAAAAAAAAAGATAGATAAATCAAAGCACTGTGTGCCGTATATATCTTTAGAAATGCACATCAAATTAGACTGCATGATGTGACACACACAATTATTAACTTCCCTGACAGTGACACACTAGCATTTCCCCCCAGCCAACACATGAAATCAAAATTGGCTTGCCATCAGGCCTTCGGAAACAAGAGGGAATTAAAATGTCGACACAATGGTGAAAATCCCACCTTCATTAACCACCCTAGATACACAGTAAGAGGGGGGATGATAATTTGAGGACAGTGCAGGTTGATTGACCTCTGGTGTTTCACGGTGACTGTACTCTCTTTAGGGATCACACCTGTAAATAAAATGGAATATCCCTGACCGCTTCACAAAATCGTACCAAAGATACTAAAATAAATGAAGAAAAAAAAATAATCAAAAATCAGAAATGCAGTTTGACAAAAAACTGAATAGCTGCAGATATTGAGTATGAATTCCTCTACAAACTGCATTTTGGTTGGAAGATGAAAGCTTTTCTCATGGAATTTGAAGGGACTATATTTGATTGGGTGCATGTACAGAAAATAGATGATTTTTTTTGAGTGAAAAGAACTCGTAGTCTGGCTTAGCGAACCCTTGAACAGAGTTTGAGCTGAAGAACCCCCCTGGAAATTTGATGAATGAAAGGGTATATCTCTATTTTTCAGGTTAGTGAAGATGAAGCACCTCATTTCTCCCAGCTTTTTTACAGAATTTTTTGAATTTTGAATTTTAACACACGTCTCTATGGGGAAACATTTACCCGTGTGAGCCCTTCAGACACACCAAAGTGTGGAAAACATGGGGACACATCATTCCAAGTGGAGCAATTCCACTGACACCTGCAGCAGTTGGCTGTGATGCTTCCAACTCATCACACTTTCACTATATTCTGCCACAAAGTATGGGCCCAGAATCACACAAAGACCAAGTTCTGTGATCACGATCTTTGACCTCCAGGATTGACCTTTAACCCATTTGCATGGAGGGCATATCTTCCCATTTTATTTATATCCTCACCAATTACTTTCCCATATGGACTAGTATGGCTGACTTTTATGGCTGGAGATTGACAATTAAGCTAAAGATGGCCTTAGTTTTTTACCTTTCATTTCTTTTTCACATTAAAAAAAAATATTTACTGAAATGAGAATCAAGATATTTAGAATCCATAATTACTGGTGTAATTTTCAGAAAACTAAGCATAATTCATGTAATTCATGCCATGGTTTGGAAGCTACTTAAAGTAATTGACAAAATGTTATCCTGTTGTCACATTCTGTCTACAACAACATCAAATTTTGTGGAGCTTCTAAGAGTCCATGTCCTTAAAAAAAAATAAAATGTTGGCAACAATTAGACCAATAGCGCTGCAAATTTCACACTCTGGTCCCACAGTACATACAGTGCGAGACAGATGGCGAGAAACGTTACCCCCCGATAAAATCAGAGGCGTATAAAAGCGTTTTCACAAATGATGCGTTCCTGCGGCTAACGACTCTAACACCTGTTTCAAGTTCAGGGCCCGGAGTGCATGATCTTGTTAGTATTTTCTCCTCCACCGACCGCCCGTGGAGTGTCACAACTTATTAATGACCGACTCATATTTTGGGTTTTGTTATTAGGCAAGAAGTTGGAGGCCACATATCCATTAATGGCGACGGGAGCTGGTAAACTTCTCCCCTCTGCAGGCGGATACCTCTCCATTAAACATTTGGGATGCATTCACTCCTTTCCACCTGTGTTGTTGTGAAAGCCATGATTGATAACTCTCTTTAGAACCCCAATGTCATGGCCACACCTAATTATTCAAACTCTCCAACACCAAAGCAAAAGAGCCTTCAGCCGCGCATGACAAAAGACTGCAAAAGAACTGTGACTATCCCTACACTTGATGCAATTAGCATCGAGTCTTGGCAGCATTTGAAATATTCAGTCACCAGACCGTGATTCCAAGTTTTGAAGGTGACTGGAAATGCTTTGTCTCATTTTGATGTCAAACATACCTTTCTGTTTTTTATCCTTGCAAAAAATAGACCTCACAAGGTTTTTCTTTTAAAAATGATTTAATTCTTTATATTTCTCACCCTACCTCTCTCCTTCTTTATCATTCATACCTCACATGATTGTTTACTACATGCAACCAGTTTGAATTAATCCCTGATATACAGCAATCTATGCTGGCAAAAGTGGTAAAGGAAATTTCCCTACTGAGTGGGACTATACAAATAAATGATATGCCTGTGCAATGATTAAATGATCACATACAAAATTGATATATGCTGGATTGATGATGCAACCTCAATTAACTCCCCTCAAGGAAGCTCCAAGCAGTAAACACAAAAGTTCAATTTGTTAAATATATATTTCAAAGTCCACATATTCTTCACCTAAAATTTCATGCGCCACAGCAACACAATGACGAGCAGGAAAGAAGTGTTCAATGGCAAACGAGTAAACTCCATTCCTATTCATTTGAGATATCTGTGAATTCAGCTGCTAAAACCCACAGAAAATGATAAAACGATATGTGATGATTTTAATTATAACTTCAATGGGAATATTCCTTGCTTTGTAACAAGTGAGGTATTAAAGGTTTCATCCCTATGAAACCTGTAAATTTAACGCTTTCTGATGATGGACTTATTTGAAAATATTTTAAAAGGGAATTAAACCTTCTTTGCAAATCAAAGTCTTCAACTTTCTCGACCCACTCATCAGCTTTCATCCGTTTTTGGCCGTCCAGCAATGTAGAGGGGATGGGTGAGTATGGGAGAAGGTTGTTAGGGGGAGGGAAAACACTGCTTTGTGTGTTGTTGCATGATAGGAGCCGGACATACACATCATCCGCATCCTACCTTCTGTGGAAGACTCTACCGGAAGGACCGGGGGCAACTCATCTTCCAGAACAATGATCCCTGAAGCGCATGCTCCTCTCTCGACAATGCTGCAAATCGCTCGCCTGCGTGAAGTGTACTTTTGATTAAAATTTAACGGGACTTTTCGATCTCTTGATCAGAAAGAAAATATCTAATACAAAAAAAGAAGAAGAAAAAGAAGATGAAAAGAGGAGCCCCATTCTCTGAGGATGTGGATGATAAGATAAGCACAAGGAGAGTTTTTTTTTTTTTAAGTTTGTCAAAAGGATGTCCCCCAGATATAAGTGTAGAACAGACAAAACACAATGCAAAGAGTAAGAATACACTTTAAAACAAAAATTTGGTTGTAACTTTTTTTTTGTTTTTTGTTTGTTGGTTTCATTTCCATCTGAGAAGATGACTGGATAGCCCATATTCAGTTCTCACATTAACTTTATTTTATGTCCTATTGGAGGGACAGAGTGTTTTGCCTCTTACTAGAGGGAACGGTATGGTAACACACAGCATTGCTCAGTGGGATCCGAGAATCGAACCGGGGTCCTTTGGATCGTGAGGCAGACGTGCTACCGACTGAGCTTACTAACCCTTTTTGAATAACAATCATCATACCATCTGATCTGTCAAATAGTGGTTAGGGTCAAACAAAATGAACGGAGAACAGGCTTTTCACCACATTTTGCTTGCCATCCCATCCCCATTTGCTTTATCAAAAATTTAAGAGGAAAAAAAAAATAAAAGCCTGAAAGAGACAAGGTTGATCCAATTAAGCTTTCATGCAGTCATGGTTATTGGAAGCCCATGTTTGTTAGTTGCTTGAAGGATACCCGGTCCTTAATTCTTTTTCTTTTTGTATGGGGGGGGGGGACGAATATTGACAACACATGAAACAGAAAAAAAAAGAAAAGAAAACACACACATAAGAGAAAGAAAAAGGTAAAATGCATTTCAGAAAGAGCCTCACGGTGATGAAAACTTCACTTAGGCAGTTCCTGATATGCTTAAAACATGAGCTGCTCTGTCCGGCAAAACAGCCCTTGCACTCACAGGCCGCCGCCCGCCGCCGCCTGACGCGGACACGTTTGAGGAATTCCGCCATTGCTGTGCATCATTAACCTTCACTGAAAATGGCTGCAAATGGTGGCCAAGCGTTGCATTAATCACTCACTTTTCCAGTCTTCCAACATTCATCCCCCCTTCCCCCTTTCTTCATTCTATAGGGTTAAAAAACAAACCAGAATAACAACAAGTCACAGACACCCCTCCCTCCCCCCTACCCACCATCAAAAGCATCAATGTCCTTCTGAAAGCAAACATGACTTTTTAGTCCCAAAGGGTATTAGATGTATGCCACTGGTGATATTTCTAGTACCTCCTTCTGACGCCAAACACATAATCCCAAAAAACACAGATCTAAGAAAAAAAAAGGGAAGAAATGATTGAAAAGTTATCACAGTTAAGAGAAATCAGTAGGAGACATCAAAGGAAGCCGTGGCTCTCCATTCAACACCTCTCCTGGTTTAAAAAAAAGAGAGACAAAAAAAATGGCATCAACAGAAGAGCTTCAAAACCATTTAGTCATGTAGTATTTCAAAAACTTAAATATAATGTACGCTTAAGTGTGAGCAAAAAAGGCAAGCAGTGGAATAAGTTGATAAATAGTGCCTGAAGTAAAAAGAAAAAAAGAAGAAGAAAAATGAAGAGAGATTAAGAGAGCAGAAAGAGAGAGGGAGAGAAGGAGGAAAAAAAATGCTTTGCTGTCATTGCTAAAACATACTTTCTGGAAAGTTGTCCATCTTCCACTTTCAGCAATTCCTCATATTTGGCGGAATAATGACAAACACAAGTAAAAAAGGCAACCCCCCTTAGCAGTCTGTCTTCTGCCTTCTATTTTTGTATGATTTCTTTTTTTTTTTTCCTTTTTATTTTGGCGTACTATATGCAGAGGCGCAAGACTGATTCTGCTTCAAAACAAACTAGCCACGCTCGGGCACGGCCAATGTTGATGGCGAACACGTCTCAACCTACAACATTATGCTGACTAATTCCGTCAATTAACTGAATTTTTGCGCCACCAGCTTCATTTGAATTTGTCCCCGTAGCCATGAGGAAGTGGCGTGCGGGTGGTGCACTGTGTGATATACTGGTGCTATACATCATTCCATGCCCCAACGGCAACATGAAAAGATGTGGTTTGGTTCTCCTCTGTCATATACATATATTTAGACATACATACACACACACACACACACACACACACACACACATGAATAGATCATACTATCACTTGTCTTGTCCATACATGAGCACACATACACAAAAATTCAATGATCCTTTTCTATACCTCTTCATAGTGTGCATTGAAACCGGTCAGTTATCAAAGGCTTGGATAATTCTTCTGCAAAGCACACACACACACACACACACACACACACACACACACACACACAGACACTACACACACACATCTTCTTTCTACACTTCATACAGTTTTTTTTTTGAAGAGTTCGGAAATGAAGTCTTAGGATCTCACATTGCCATTGGAAGAATTACCAGAAAAGCAAAAAGCAAAAAGAAACAAACAAAAAACAATCTGAAACAAACAGAAAATCACAAATAGCCACACAACGGAAGACATCTTTAAAGATTTCAAAGTAGGATTTCACAGACATATTCTAGAGACTAAAAAGAAAATCTTTAAGGAACTAGATTTTTTTTTTTTTTACATGTGAATTTCTCATGCAAAATTTTATCAGGTAAGTCATTGTTCTAGGTTATACTTTTTTTGAAGTCCACATCATATGAATGAAATAGGATGCAAATGAAATATAAAGAACAAATTTGATTTGACCTTAAACTTTAATTACAGGCACCAACTAAAAAACTGCGGGTTCAAATGATCATCATGAATGTGTGACCTTATCTCTCCAACATCATCAAACATCAATTTCTTTTCTTTTTTCCTTTTTTTTTAGTTGGTATAGGTACATGTTCTAATCAAATCTTGTCACAACAAACATAGCACCATTTCCTATGTCTATAAGCATGCAAAGAAATTTGTACACTACATTTTCATTGGTCAAATACAATGTGGGGGGGGGGCAGCTAAAAAGATTATGTAGAGAAAGAAACAAGAGAAGTGAGATTACTAGGCCTATGTGTTCTGGGAAAAATACGCAGTGACATCTCAGAATGATAGGTCCACATTAATACTTGACATTTCATCAAATCTCTTCATGTTTTTATCTTTTTGACCACTCAAGTTTCTGCAACCCTCCTTTTCAAATTGTTAGAATATTGTATTAATAGTTGTTTCAACATCTCCAGAATATGTCAGACTATGTTAAAAGCAAATTTTCAATGGGAAATTTGCATAATTTGCATGGATTACAGAATTTATAAATAATTAATCCCACTTGGTAGATATGACACATTGGCAAAATGCACTCTTCTTCATGATTCAGTCAATATGATAGCAGTGTTACTGTAATTAAGATTTTTTTTTTCATTATATAAAATTGTACGACATACATGAACTACATATACATATGACATAAAAGACATACATGAACTATATATATGACATACAATTATATACATATATACATGTACACAGAAAAAACCCACACATATATATACATAAACATGTGTGTGTGTGTGTGTGTGTGTGTGGTCCCCTTTTCCTTTTACAAGAATCACCAACACAATCAGTAATCCCAAATGACTTTTCCTGTTCTTTTTTCTCTGTGCTCAGTTGTTTTCAAGATCTTCTACAAGGGGGGTGGGGGTGGGGAGTTGGGAGTAAATTGTTTCAGAAGTAGGGAGAATTCTGTCTGTGACATGACAGATTTTAGTCCATACACAAACTTGGGTGAGGTCATCCCTCGGGGAACGTCCCTCTGATATAGGGTCGTGGCCTATACTTGCAAGTTGGTGCGGGGCGAATACTCAGTGGCCAGTAAACACAAAGGTTGCTACAATTTTGGCAGCAGGTATGTATTTCCAGCAATAACTACTCTATAATAGATTTTTTTTTAAAATTAATCTATTGAGATAAATGCTTTTATAAATTACAACAATTCTCCACAGGCCTATATTTACAAAAACATGAGGGACAGCAATCATGGTACTTGCAAATACAATATTTTATTCATTTCTTTAATGCAAAACTAAATGGTAAATGACTCTCCTACACCGCCTGGCTAATGAAAACCCAGAGTATAATGATATAGTAGTGATGCTACTCAGCACACAATGAAGATGACCACACTTCTAAGAGAAACTCTTCATATTAGCCAGACTTGATCATCCTTTGAAGTTGGTTGTAAATAAATGTTCTAGCTCCAAAAAGCTAAATATTCATCTTGGAGCGCACTACTAAGTGCATTTGAATGAGGATAATCTGAGTACCATCATCATTATCATTTCAATATAGCTTGTTATTATCATTTCATTTGCAAAATCATCATAATCCTAATTACAATTATAGCGTCACTATGGTTATAATTATAATTATGTCCAGAATAACAATCATCATGATGATAGTGATAGTGATAATTATCATTAACATGACAATTTCATGTAACTCATAATCACTAAAGATTGCCTTTTATTTCTTAAAATGCTTTGGTGAGCTTATTCTACATATGGACTAACAGTGTGCATACCAAAGGATTTGACAATTTTTCAGTCCATTTGATTAGCAAAGGGAAGCTCCTTGATAAGTTGTGTCTGAACATTCGAAGTTGGGATTGATATTTTGAAACTGCCATCTTAATTCGCTAGTGAAATCACAGTTTAAACCTTCATATATACAGGCAATATGAGAAGTACAAAAAACCTAGTAATAACCATGACTTTTCTAAATAGGGAAAAATTTATATATATATTTTTTTTGTTCTACTTATCTATTGACCTGCTTAGATTTGATTTTATTATAGAACTGGAGGAATTAAAAAAAAAGGCCTCTCAAGTGCGTGCGAGTCACAAATAGCATGATGAAATTTTGAGGTGCTACTGCAAAGTGACGCACGCAGACTTGCTGGTACTTGGAGATTTCCCATCATAATTTAACACATAAGCAAACACACAGACACTACTCACACCAATTTGCGGCTGTTAGGTATTAAAATGAAGACATTTTTATAAAAATGTTCAGAGACACTGCAACACCAGCAGGCGCATATAGCAGCCCTCGTCCTTGAATCTCTGCTTTGTATTGCTTCTGGACCTAACTGGACAACAGTCATGTGATACAGCGTCAGATGCCTATAGCATGTGTTTTAAGGAATGTAGGCCATCTGTAAAGTGGGCATAGGCAGACGGCGGCGGATGGGGAAATGCAGAGAAGTTGCAAAACGCCATGAAATGTCACTAAAATCTTATGCACTTAGGGAAATTGTGTTAGCAGTTGTCAAATGTGCACTTGTAGAACAGTGATAATGAACAATAAAGGGAGAGAGGACAAATAACAAAAACAAACAAACATATGAAGAGAAATGGATACAGAAAAGGGTGAGAAAGGCACCGAGAGGAAAAAAAAATATTGATGGCCAAGACAAGGTGGGCATTAGTAATTAACGTTTATCAGGGGGGAGGAAAAAAAAAAGAAGAAGAAGAAAGGATTCCACTTTTGGAGGCACTCTGAGATTCTATCACTTCTGGCCGCTCTTCAGAGGATGCGAGCATCTCTCACTGGAGTCCACTCACTCCTCTTCTCCACCGACAGCATCAACGGAACGAGAGCACCAGGTGCCGGCATGGGTCACTGTTAATGCACCTGACAATCACACGGAGGAACCTTGCAGCCCACGCAAGGGTACCACCCGCACCCCTCTTGCCCCCATCAACCAAGCACCAACCCATCTTCCTCCTCCTCCTCCTCATCTTTGCTCTTCACAGATCCAAAGAGAAGAAACAACACCCTGCAATCAAGGTGAACACAATGTAGTGTTTCCATGACATTTCTCTGCCATGGATCAATAAATCTATTAAAAACAAAACAAAACAAAACCTACGAAAAATTGAACCTTTGTAAGTAATGTGATGGTCCAGTATCAAACAGTCTAAGGCACAAAATAAACTAAGCTTACTTACAAGTTCCACAAATGCATGTCATCAATGTCATCACTGTATTGGATTACATGAAAAAAAAAGAGGGAATATTAACCTGTTCAGGATGGGCTGATTTTGCTATAATACTTATTTCCCATAGACACCTGCCCGAGTATACCCGACGACGGGTTAACAAATTCATTTCTGAAATTCCCAATTGATGCTGTCCAAACAAAACCACGTTCCTACCACATTACTACACCACTACACATCCCTTGCTGCAAATGAATGTTTCTTGAATGGAAATGATATTCCCAAACTATTCTCATATTATGCTTTGCTGAATTATGAAATGTACATGATGAAAGTGTTGTCATATCCAGGAGGGTTGCTTCATGATATCATGGAATCACCATTAAACTTTAGTGCAAAAGGGGATGGACTCAACCCAGGAATGATCAAACATTTTCTCACCCTCATTCTTGAGCAATGAGTGCATTTCACATGTACAACAATTTACTAAAAGGTCCAATGCAAATTAATGAATGGCATCTTCTTTTGTGGAGGAAATTTCCTTATAGTTATATTCTCTGCAAGTCCTTGAAAAAAAGGACTTAAACTATGCATGAGAGACCAATAAACAACAATAAACTGGAGTCCTAACTTGAGACCTTCACCTTAAATTCCCAAGCACACTTACACTGTAAACCAAGATTATACGACTCTGGCCACTACAGGGCACAACAAACTATGGCTGTTTTCACACAGGTTGAGAAACGTAACTGCAATGTTGAATTAAAATTACAATTACAATAGAATTATTGTCCGTACATGTGACGGAGGATGGCTTCGGAGATTCTGTCGTTGTGAATTTCAGATTAGGGAAAGGTGTGGCTTCTTTCCAAGTTCCAATCAATCATTCTCGAGTGGTCAGTAGCGCGCTTTGACTACTGTGCAAGCATTGGAGGAGCACAGTTTTCTGCATAAGCAGTTGAAAGGTCACAGTAAGCCCTGCCCCCAATACATGATTCAGAGGTCAATCTGTACACACCACTGTTTCATTGCGTAATTCGAGAGAATTGTGACTGGAAAACATGTCCGAATCTTAATTTGAATTACAACTGGAGTTACGATTCCAATTCAAATTGCCCTCTGCGATTCCAGTTTGCATGTACACACAGCCAAAATGCACCCTTTGAATCGTGATTCTAGCGATGCATCATTAGAAACCTGATTCAAATTACGCACTCTCAGTACGTATGAAAACGGCCTAAAATATGCAGTCTGATACATTACATCAGATTAAAAAAAAAGACCGACAAAAAAAAGCAAGTGAAAATACCATCAGACACACAGACATATCACTGAGGGAGAGATAAAGGAGAGGAAAAATCTTGGTTGAGTAATTGCCCTGTCAATTTTTATGACCCGCGGTCAGGAAGCTCGTATTCCTATGACCCAGAGACAGATAAAAGTGTACAAATGATAAAGAATGCATCATGCCGTATCATAATACAGAGAGTGCGAGCACATATGCCGGGCCTTAAAGACATTGTTTATTGCTATGGTGGCTTCATTGAAAAAATAATAATTTCTGGAACTTTGTTGACTGAGCTGAACAATGATGTTCAAATAACAAAAAACCCCAAACAAACCCTGAAGCATATAATTTGATTGGACATAATGCTGTCTCTATCAATTTTTATGAACAAATACACTGTGCTACCTAACCATTTTTTTAATGGTTGATACTAAAATACTGTCTGTGAAGAAAAGTTTTGTACGGCCAATCCATTACCTCAGCATTTTTTTTTTTTTTTACTCTTTTGAAGCATTTTTATGATCACTACCTGCACTTGTTTTCTGTTACAGCTCCATTTTCATACACTGTCAGAGTCTTTGGTGTGAAGTCTTTGGCATGTATGCTTATGCAACTCAGATCTTAAAAATCAGGAATATTCTTATACAATGCTCTTAACAGTTTCTTAAAATGATTGCATGCTGTCAAGAAAGTGTTATAAAACTCCAATATTGTTAATAACTCCAAGCAACACACTGGCATATTTTAGGTATAGCCCTATGATTATAGGCAAACATTTCACCAGACGTCATCCTGGGAATGAAAGCGACAGGCAAGTGTCATTTTGCTTGTAAAAAGCTTGTAAATGATATGGTGAGGGATTATATCAAAAGTGTCACTCTAAGTCCCTTTATGAAAATTGGAAAGAGTCTGTTCTCATACAACAAACAAAGAAAAATGTAACTTAGAAAAAAAGACACTCTACATCATAACATTTTTTTTTTTCTCACAGATTTGATCTACTCTACACAGACACTCTCTTATACTGGGTGCATGCTGCCCCCTTACATAATGCCTATCAGTCATGGAACAGACATACACAATACATACATACATACATACATACATGTTACAAGCACACATACATACACACATACACAAAAACAGATAGGCAGAGACACTCCTAAAGCATTTAATTTTTGGTGAAATTTGGTCTCTACTTGAAAATGAAAAGAGGGTACCATCTAATTTCTTAAGTCACAGGACTGTCTGATTTGCCCTTATGAGGAAAGATTAATGAAATTTGGTATAGAACAGGAATTTCATGAATTTGTAATTGAACAAATCTCTTCACAGAACAGTGCTATTAACCACAATAATGGATGCTAGTAAGATGTAAGATAATGATATTGCTTTGAAACGTATTGTATTAAGCGCTAAATAAATATTTCATATCATTATTATCATTATTTATTACCTAAAAACTCTTCCCCTAGTTTCTACACAAAGATATTGTTGAATACCATGTTTTTGGATCAATTTGAATACTTACATCATATAATACTTTAATATTTGAATACATGTATATGTGAAGAATACATATATGTAATAGGACATAAGTCTATGTAAAAAATATACAATTTTTTTTATATATAAGTAAAAATACATCATCACCTCATTTGATTTGTATGACATTTTTTAACTTAACATCAAAGTTTAATGAAAGCATGTAACAATTTCACAATCTGTTATCATTACTATGAATCTTGCACCATTCTGTATGTTTAATCTTAAGCTATTCACTCGAGCTGACTAACAGTTGGAGTGCAGTTTTCCCTTTAAGCAGTGACCTTGTTCACCATTGAAAGAAACAACAACAACAACAACAGATTATGGGACATTGCCTTCCCTAAGTACTATTTGATTGGTCACATACAAACGTGCTCGACCCAGAAATTGGGAATGAATTCCCCAGATGCCGACTTGCTGATGTTACCCGCTTCACATGGGTGCTGTCTACATCAGCATGAATGGCTGGGAGAACTACATTGTAGAGTCGGCCACCGCCAAGCCCAGCAGATGATGAGGTAGTATATATATGGAAGCCTCATCTTCAAATCATCGCACAAGCGGAGCAAACTTTAAAAGAAAAATGGCCACTTGCAACAGAAGATCTAGTCATCCTGGGCCCTGTTTTATGAAGAGTTATAATTGATAATACAGTTGATTTCTATCATGAGTCTATGGCAGCCTGTGTGGTAAGGGAATTTACGATCCATTTTATCTTTTGATAAAACAGGGCCCTGAAGAAGGAATACTAATGTTACCGATAATTCTCTTTACAAAGGAGCATCACTGAGTAATCTTGAGGATTGATATAGCCATTAATTTTTGGGTTTACTTATGTTAATACGAGCACAAGTTCTTGCATTTGTAATTGTTATGACTTTATAAAGAGAAAAGTAAACCTTGCATTATGATGTGGGCAAACTTTAGTAAAAACAAAACAAAACAGAACAAAACAAAACAAAACAAAACAAACACACCAAAAACAACAACATATATCTGAAATGATCAAACAATATCACCAAGCTTGTCACACACTGAAAGAGAAAGAGAGAGCGAGAGAAAGCTAACTCGCACAGATGATTAACATTCGATGGCGCGGTCCCAAACATGCAGCCTCTCACGAGGCCTTTGCCTGCTCAGCATGCTGGGACAACGGGGCAACCACAGAAAGTGACATCCAGCAACATCTGGTTGCCGGGGAATGCCGGACTGTCTGTGGCGCCTGGATGTGGGTACACCTAGCCTTGACCCGGAGTTGCCGACTGGCTGGAATGCACAAGTCCTTTGCTTTCTGCATGCCCGGCAATTAGGGGCTAATTAAAAAGATCATCCGCCGGCTTATGTATGCTCTTGTTGTTGCACTTAATCAGAGACATGTCAGCGCTAACTGGATAATGAGATATGTAACGTGCGCATGTCACAAGATCTTTGCCACATGGCTAATCGCTTTCGCCGCAGCGCCATGTTTAGCCAAGACAAGATAGTTAATAACATGTGCAGCGACACGCGCAGGGGAACCCTGTGACATCATTAAGCCGGCTTACACGGGAGCTGCGTGGCGTAATGGCGCGGAAAAGTGGCCCTGGATTTGACGATGGCATATCCTGCCCGCTGCCTACAAGTCAAAGAGGTTTACCGCTTGGCTGCGACCTTGCATTATGCTCCTCATAACTTTTGCCATGCACAGTGGCAGACGCCTGAGTAGCGCCTGATAAAGTCGTGGACTAAAACCACAAAATAGCCACGACTGTGGTCACACTGAAGGCTCTGATGAAATTACAAATCCATTTCATCTCACTCTTTCAATCATTTCAGTGTCAATACAAGTTACAATAATCGAAGGGAGACTGTGTCGGCCAGCAGAAGTTTTTATTAGATAGCTCTTCTGATAAGATAAAAGATCAGCAAGAGGAATGGCAGTGCAAAAACTAAATTAGACAGACTTTATTGATACTGGATACTAAAGGAAGATAACAACCTATGACTACATACCATTGTGCTTCCCAATCCTTTACTGGAAATTAAATTTCCCCTTAAAAAGTTCCTGTAAATAGATATCTCAGAGTAGTAAACCCTCTCAAAGCCACATGATATGAAAATAATAAGAAATTCCAACAGGGAAGAAGTTCTCTTTAGATGTCACAAGCAATTCATGATTACCGAAGGAATGTAGATTCCATGCTCTTTATCACAATTTTTGTTATGATATCACTAATATTTCCAAATGTACCATAAAAACCAGTAACTGTCAAACATGACCACAACTCTGTTCCTGATGTTATTGATTATCACACCATTACACCAAACTCTGCGTATTTCTATTAGTAAACCTCCGTCTGATGTCTAAAAATGATGCATAGCTACAGACAAGTCAAAATATAGAGATAAAGAATAAAAAGTAAAGATTAATACCTCAAACACAAATGAAACACCAGTGTGAAAGACCCCTAGAGACTGGTGCTCACTGTAAACAACAGAGGACAATGGCATGCAATGACATGTAACAAATCTATATATACATAATACTATAATATGATATGATATAATACAGTATAATATAATATGATATATTATATCATCATCTGATATATATCAGGAATTTAAATGCAAAAACTGATGAACTCCATTTTCAATTTTGTTGAGTTATGGTCATCATCAAACATATACAAAAATGAAATCTTTTAAATGATCTTACTTGTTACATAACGAGAAATATTTTTAAAGATATTATCAAAATCATCACACATATTCTATTCATTTTCTTTGTTTATCAGGAGCTTCAATCACAAATACATCAATTTCATAAAATAGATGTATCGGTTTTTCAAATATATCTTTTAATTGTATAAACATATGCTTAAACATATAGTTGTGTTCAAATCAACTAAGATTGAAATGAACAAACAAATCAGTAAATATTTTATTGGATTTAAACAACATAAAGTATTATGGAATTGAAGGCTTTGAAAGTGTTTATGAAGTAGTATTCTATGGGTCAAATTACAAATTATCCGAGGCAGTAATGATGTTGCCTCCAAGCTGGTATATTGATTAGTACCTTACGCTATTGCAATAATCATTGGAGAATAACAGGGTTAACAATATATTCTTGAAAAGTGATTATTGCTGAATCAACAATAATAATTAGATGCAAAGAGATATCATTTCATATTTTGTAGACTCACTTAAAGGTCCAGTTTACCTTTGGGAGTAGTGATTTAAAAAATTTTCAAGATATCACATTTGATGCATATGTGTAGGTCTGTTGTATCACAAAACATCCTACCATATAAAATTTTCGCAATAAAGCCTAAAATATAAGGAGATATCATTATTTTTCTTAATAAACCATAACGGTAGATGGTTTAGTCTGGAAACATTTTTATTATAACAATTGTTCACATTTTATATTTAACAATACTTACCATTGATTATACGGATTCAAATTTTTACAGTGCTTGTTTCTATCCCTAACTCACATTTTAGAACTATTTTAAAGCACTAATGCTGGGTTTTTGTTTCAGCTGTAAATGGTAAATTATGCCTTTAAATAAAAGGGGGAACGACAAGACGTTTGGGAGATTGGTGAGAAATTATCAATCTGAATTTGGGACAGGATGTGCTGGGACAGGAGTGCCTATTCAATAACCCACCTAGATTCTGAAATAACAATGATATAAACCTCACAAACAGACACTGCTGTTACATTTGAAGTGAATGTGATATTAACTTGCTGAGGATGGACTGATTTTGCTATAACACGCATTTCCCATAGACACCTGCCCGAGCATTCTCGGGACTCGTCTTCAACAGGTTAATGATATGAATGATATTAATCTGAAAAGGTGAAAGTCAGAGTTACTTTCTCAAAAGCAGTATGATTATAGAAGGGATTTTACTGCGAGGTAGACAGACAGGCCTCACAAACATGGGTCTGTGTGATTACCCAAACTTATGTAGAATACATCAGACAGGCTGCCTCAGGTCCACTGCCCCCTTCACAACAATAACAACAACAATCTCTACCCACGAATTTTCATATTTTTGAAAAATTTCGAGGAGGCAGACCACCCGTGTCTGGCAATTCCTGAGAGTAATCACCCCGCTCAAAACACTTAAATCTCCTGGCATATGTACAGAGAACTACCATACCAGCCTCCCTTCCACTTGTACCTCCACATTTGACTGGTGTTTATCCCCCCCCCCCCCTTATCTCGCTCTCTCTGATTCTCTCTCTCTTTTTTTTTTTTTTTTTTTTACTCCATCTGTCTAGGTCCTTTGATGTACATAGCACCCTCTTTTAAATGTATTGGTTACCATTGGGAGCAGTGATTAAAAAATGTTCAAGATATCACATTTGATGCATATGTGTAGGTCAGTTGTATTACAAAACATCCTACCATCTAACAATATTGCAATAAAGCCTAAGATATAAGGAGATATCACTATTTTTCTCACTAAACCATAACTGTGGATGGTTTAGTCTGGGAAAATTTTCATTATAACTATTGTTCACATTTTGTATACTTTTCAATGCTTAATATTAACTATACGGATTCAAATTCTCCCAGTGATTGTTTCTATTCAAAACTTTTTTTCAAAACATTTTAGAACTATTTTGAAGCACTAAAGCTGGGTTTTTGTTTCATCTGCAAATGGTAAATTATGCCTTTAATAATCCCAGATGCAGAAATATAATGTGTGATCTCCCCAGAGCTGAACAAGTGTGGGAGAAAGATTGTTTCAAGGAATAACTTCAACTGTTTCTGTCCAATCACAATGAGATTTGCTTGCCCCCACCCCTCCTCCTCCTCTCTCCCGCTTTCTCCTCCCGTTTTTTCTTTTCTTTTTCATTCTATTTGTACCATCTCTCAAGCTTTCCGTCCATCCTATTTCCCTGCATCCCTCCCCATTCCCCCTCCCCCATCTCCCCCCCCCCCTAACTGCCCTTGGACTAGAATCTACTCACTCTGGAATGTCTCCTTTCAACTGTAATTGGGGTTCAGTCAGAAGACATATCATCACCCTAACCTTTAGCAGATCCCTCTCTAGCTTTCTCAAAAGGGGGGGGGGGGGGGGAAGGAGGGAAAGGGAGGGAGTTGAGGGGACAAGGACCAGAAAATATTTCCCCTTTTCATCTGCTCTTCCACTACGGTTCCATGCCCTGGCTCGGCTTCCAGAACCAACCAAAAATACAAATTGTGTTTTCTTCATTTGTTACTCATTTTCACATGTACTTTGTTAAATCACATTTCTTTCAATTATTACAAATATTTTCTGCTTATACATTGTATATAATTTCTGTTTATTTGATGGAAATGACAAAGTTGTCTTTTGAATCTTGAACCACTGTATGGTTGTCAGCACCAAACAGTAACAGCAATGAATAGACATATGAGTAAATGAATTACTTCATAAATGTATACATATACAGAGATAGATAGAGGGAGATAAAGACAGGCAACTTGAAACAAAAATAGTATTGCAAAGTTCAATATTTTTGTAACAGTGTTGAAAAAAAAAATCATGTAACCCATGTCCCGGTAGAGCCTTGTGGAGAACCCTAGTTGAAGATTAAATCTGTCCCAACATTTTTCTTCATCAAAAGGATAAATCACTTCAGTTATATTGGTTTTTCGCATAAATACTTTTTTTGAGTATTTGTGCTTATATGAATGTGTGTGCCTGTGTGTGACTGCCTGTATATTTACTGTATTATTAACATTCTTTCACAGAGAAAGATAAATAGTGCATTCCAAATATTTACTTTGATAAGTTCTGTTTCCAAAGTGCACAAAATATCATATACTCATAACAGCAATTATTCAATTTGTTTATTGTGACCAATCATTTTTATGTTGTACAATAACAATAAATTGAATTCATTAAAATCATTTGAATGGTAGTGAATAAATAAACTCTCATTTCCATATAAATCCCATGATATCACACAGAATTTGCTTAATTTGAATCTCATGATATCATTACTGATATAAGACATTCATGTGCAATATGTGTACCTACTGAAGAAGTTTGGCCATCAAACTTCCTCTGAAATTTCATAATTCCCACTTTGAAACACTCAATGTGTTCTTTCCCAAGACTCTGCAAACTTGCCTATAGATTGATGATGAATGTGCTCGTAAAACGGATCCCTGAAATTCCAAAATGTCAAAAGCTTAGCTGGGGAAAGCGTTTCTGAGAAAGAGACCTTAGAGAAGAACCTCAGGGAGAGAACATTTTTTTTTTTACGACACAAGGTGCATTCACATTTAAATTACCACAGTGTTAAATATCATGTTATGTGATGTCACCATTCTCATTAGCAACATACCACAGAGGGGGCCCGTGGAAGGGACTGTGAAGTATTTTACTTTTTGGCTCTTTAAAGAAAAAAAAAGAAGAAGAAAATCACAACAAAATCAGTGACTTTCTGAGGGTTCCATCCATAGCTTCTTCCTGTTAAAGCCACTGACCCTTGAACTCCCCATCCCCCACACACACTACAGATGTTCATCAGCATTGGCCATGGTAATATTTACTGCAGTATTACATTTGGTACCATTCTGATTCACAAAATACTGTGGTATTTCTGGCCCAAAGTACGCCTCTCTGTGGTAAGCACTGGGCGTACGCATATCTCCTATGGTGAAAAGACCGAAAGTGTGTCAGGTCATGCGAGAAATACACTGCAGTAATGGCGGGTGGTATTTCGTGAAACGATTCACACTCGAAGCTCACATGCGTACTTTGCGCAACGTTTGAATTACTTTGCTAAATACCATAGCAATTCGCAAGGTATTTCGCAAGGCATTTTATGAGGCTTGTGGTGACGTACATGCATTCACGTTATGAAGTACTCTGTGAAATACCAGGGTATTTCACTCTAAGTGTGAATGTGCCTAGCAAGTTTTTTTCTTTTGTTGCCACAAAGCAAGGTTCTTGCAAATGAGAAAGGTCTACTACCTCTGTGCCTTAGAAGGGTGTTCCATGAAACAGATCACTAAAAATGTGCTTTTTAAAATTTGGCAATTACTACCAAGGCACTTATGTGTTTCTTTGTCATCCATAACAATGCCTATTTTTTGGAAAATATTTGTAACACAGCCGAAAAGCGGAACACAACAAATGTGACACTTACAATGCCTCATAGGAGCGCAGATGAATGGCATATTTCATGGAAAATCACAAGGCATGAAACATTACCCAACATTCTCACATGATACACAAAATGATGATTTTTGGCCATTTTCTCCTCTTTGTATTCAAGTTTTTAGCCTTCTTTCTTCACAAACTCGTGTTCTCTTTTGGTATTGTATGTGCAGTTAAGTGTCATTCACCCCATTTCACTGCAGTCTACTAGATTTCTCATCCACGCCATGACTGCCGTGGTAAATTTTTGAAGGCATAAAAATCTGGCCTGACATCCACAGCAATCACAGATTGTCACGTTGGCTCCTCAACCATGCTCCACATTGCCTCACGTCTACACCACTTTGTCCACAGTGGCCTGAAACGTGACTGTTGTAATGGCTACCAGGAATAAACACATCAACTAGAATATTTCAAAACCAACAATATTCATTTACAGAAAGAAACATTAGGTAAGACTTGTCAGGTGATTACATAATTACCTAATTAAATATGATTATATAATTGCGCAATATTACTAATTTGAAAAAAAAAAATCATGTATGAGGCCTAAATCTTCGAGATTCCCTATATTCTCTTTCCAAGTGAAATGAAAACTTTAATATATTTGTTTGATATTCCCTTTACTAGAATCAAAGTGATAATGGTGAGGTGTTCCACTTTAACATTACAATCAATAAGACAGTTTGGAATTACCTCATGAGAACATGGGTACAAATGGCCTTTTGTTTTTATTCAGTTGATTAGGTGCTTCACTCGTTTTTACAAGTGACAAAAATGCATAAGCTAGCCCGACATGACAATTCATGGAATTCATCAATCGTGTTCAAACAAAGGATAAACTTACATATACCAGGTGACCACAATGGTCCATCAATCAACACTTTGGAAACATCCAGTTCACTATCTTGCATGGAATATATCTTTTTCTACTGATATTGCCAAATGTCATTTTTGCTGTTAGATGGAACTACTTGAATAATCATTACAGCAAAGGTGCTTATCTCTGTGATTAATATAAACCAACATGACCTTCTTCTGCTCATGTGCAAAGTGGAACCCCGAACTAACTTATTTTTATTGTCACATGGGTAGAATGTACGGGTGGCTTCTTACCACATCAAAAGGACATTGCTTGTTTTAGTTAGAGGGCGCTTCACATGTCAGTTTATAAATGGAGCTTGAGTTAAAAAGTCACTAGACAAGATCAATAACTATAATTTCATAACTGAATGAGTTTATATTCTTTTACAACAAGGAACACCATAAATTTATGGTAGAAAGAGATAGATAGAGTCCTTCCCAGATGGTTATCAATCACTCTTGAAGTTTTAAAAAATGACTCACAGTCTGTCGGAGTGTATTCAATTTAAACTTTAATCAATTTAAACTCTAATTAATTCAAAACTACTTGGCAACGCCGTTGTTCATATGTCCATATTTTGAATATTAAAAAAAAATATGCCTGAATATCTAATAGCTTGAAGATCTATTCTTAAAAGGAAAAGAAAAGATATCTTTCATCTTGTGTAACTGATTTTCTTGCCACTTCATTTTTTTTCTTTTGTTTTAAGATACAATAAGACAAATTCCATATAATTCTCGGTATCGCCAATGCGCAAAAAAGCTTCTGCACACGCTGCAGAGCCCTGTCACAGATGCTCTGTGGAATTCCTCAGGAGCATACTGTACGAGCTGAAATTTTCGCGGTGGTTTTATTTTCGCGAATCGCCTTTGAATCGCGAAAATAACAACACGCAAAAATAACAATGCGCAAATAACTAAGTTCAGTTAGACCCTCGCAACCGTGAAATTAACAACACGCGAAAATGTCCTCGAAGTTCCAATTCGCGAAAATATCTGTACATGAAAATTTCAGCTCGTACAGTAGTCGCTTCCGGTTTGTTTGTGCGTGTCTCAGTTCCCATGCAATACAATGCAATTTTTCTTTGTTTTCTTTTGTTGCTTCTTTTTTCTTCAGTTGGAATTAAGCTAAAAAAAAGAAGAAGCTTAAAACTTCTAAATTCTACTGATTTGCAGTCACTAGAATCATGGTTTGCTACTGTGAGGCTTCGATGTGCTGGTCACATGATGGAAAGTGAAGAAATCTTCAACAATTAAACAATTAAATTGGATTAAAATGGAACATGACCTGAGTGCATAATGCAGCCAAACCCAAAAAGCCAAAAGTTTGTCCCCTGAGCTATCCTAAATGCATCTAAAGCGATGCTCACCGCACTCCACCCAGGTATTGATAGAGTCTATACAAACTTTAAAGATATTAAATTAAGGAAGTGGAGTTTCACAACTTTATTAGGCCTTTGCGGTTAACTCGTCACCAATATTATTGAAGGTTTCATTAAAAAGTAGTGAGAACATTAACTCCTGACTAGACCGTGGCACAATTAGTAGCCATGGTAGCACTGCAAGTGTCTCTCATGAACTAGTTTAAGTACGGGCAACCTGAGTATAACCTAATTTTTTTACTCATTCTGTTTTCATTTCTTAACATAACACTATTCCGAGTCTCCATGGATAAATAAAAGCCTTTATGAATTAGTTTTACAGCCCCTACTTCAGCACAGGCTGACTATTACTCCATTTACCTACTTCCTTTCTTCCTTTTTTTTTTCTTTAAAGGGAGGGTGGGGGGGGGGGGGGGGGAGGCGAAGGCTGTGACACAGGGGTCATGACATCAGTATTTGGTTGGATTTAACATCTTAGCAGTAAAATCCCCTTTAGAACTGTTTCTTTGAAATATGGCCTCACACACAATGCACTCATTGCACTGCACCCAAATTGTCAAGAGCATCTTGAAATGCTAACAAGGTTTATGACCGGAATGAAAAAAAAAAATGAATAACAGGCAAAATGTTGATGGGGGTCTTGAATTTGTATGTTTTTCTGCCCCAGGGTAAGTCTGCTCTAATGCACATACACTTTCAAGTCCCCCCCCCCCCCCCACCACTCCATTTTGTTTGAATTAAGTTTATTTAATCTTTCACTCTGGGTAGCTTGGTATTATGCTTGCACAATGTATATTCCTCTTTTGCAATGTCAGCCTTTAGTAACAATGGCATGTATGGGTGGCTAATCATGACTGAATTTCTATGTTGACTTATCTAGTGTTGCCAAGGTGAATAATAAATACTGTATTTGAGCAGCCCAAATTGTGTTCATTTTGAAGTGCAGTTCCATTTGGCTTTCTCAGAGAGCAGAGTAAAATCACACAAATACAGGGATAAAAGTTTTGTTGAATGTGTATGTAAACGAAACAGCAAATGCTTGTTAAATGTGCATTACTCTTTTTTTTTTAAATCAAACCTCATTAACATTGTACTTTTTTTTCATACTCTTGATATTTAATAAGTCGAATCTCTCCTACTTGCTATGTACATGCAGCTTAAACAGATTCTTTACACTCAAGCTCTTTCGCCAAACATCTGTCCTGCAAACCAATGTAGCAGTGCGAAGATGTTCTCTTATCACCGACAACCCATATTTATGATTATGTTGTTTGCGTGGATTTGTGTATTTGTTTCCAGTTTTTCCGTTCTATTGACAACATGGCATGATGTCATTTTGCAGCTCCTTGTATGTAAATGAAGAGTTTGTTTGCAAAAACCAATAAGTCCATATTTGCCAAATGGAGATATTTGCGATTAAACGTCAAGAAAAATAAGAGAATAATGAGAAAATTTTTGCTTCTTTTGACCATAACTTCAAAAATATACATCTATATGTAGTGACCAATATATCATTTAAAAGGTATTATTTTGTACTTTATGACAGAGATCGTACTTCAAAATCTTCAAAAATGGACTTATCGGTTTTTGCAAACAAACCCTTCAAATATAGGCTATGATCAAATATGCAAATGAGGGGAAAGGGATTATGTCATTGGTTCACCGCTCTTCAATTGGTATCAAAATGAGAATATCTTAAAACCTCTTTTTGTCAATGATTCAGCAACTATACCCTCCCTCCATTTACATTAGTATTATTTGCTGCAAATTAAGTGCCCTTTGCAGTGTTTGAACACCAACTCAACCAGGGAAAAAAATATTTAAATAAAACAGAGAATATGACATTAACTGGTAGGTCCTTCTCTATTCATAGAACACCTACAATGTTTATTATAAATATTGCCAGATTCACATAACCTACCCTTTGATTTTATGTCCAAAGCATGACATATGTAATATTATGATCAAGTAAATATGTCTTGTATGCATTTATAATATTGTGTGTGTATGCGCACTAGTGCATGGTATACGCACAGATATTATACTTTTATACAATATCACTTGACTCATACACATGTCAAATATTAAATAATCATCAAATCAGCATTACTGCCCTGCTTTTGGCTCAGGCTATGATATGTTTGCTTTTATTCTTACCATCTAGGGATCTTTGAAAACCCAAAAAAGAAAAAAAAATATTACAATCATTTTGCCATATATGTGTTACATAGACATTTCCAAAAAAGCTGGGAAGTGGAATCACATAAATTTCTCTCTCATAATTCTTGTTCTCTTGAAATAGGTTGACAGGAATGTTACTGGCAAAATCAGAACCCATTATTTTGAGCCGGACAGTTTGCTAGGTGACAGGCTTAGAATGATTCCAGTTTTTGTCTGTACATTATTTTTCTCTGACTACACCCTTTCTGCTGTAATATTCATTTGGTTGCAGTAGAGGCTGTCACAGTGTCAGCTATAGAGGGCAGTATCACTCCGTTCCTGATAAAAGACTATGCTATTAAGTTTGATGTTGATTTCATTCTCACTCAAGTCTTCCTACAGTGGCAACCTGAAATGTGCCTAACTCTAAGCTCCTAGGGTTCTTTTACAGTTGTTGTGGGTAGCACTTGCCTAACTCTATTAACTTGCAGCTATGCATGAAATGTGACATATGAAAGGGGATGTAATTGCATGTCAACAAACCATCATGATGATTAACCCTACCTGTACCAGGAACTTTGGACAGTGTGTTCAATGCCATGGGGATTTGTTTTCTGTTCGGCACTACATGTATACCACGGCTTTTTTAAAAGTATTCAAAGAATAACAAATTTCCAGTCAGAGGCACTGCTCTTCATGTAACAACTCATAGTAGCTTCTGCTTTCAGGAATGATCTCACTTAAAGGCCTATTAAAAATGATCAGATGTACTCCAAGGCAAAGGTGCTGACAAAAAGAAATACAAGAGTGAGATTGAAAAATAATAACTGTTGAATAACTTGCTATAAGATGATCCATTCATAGTGCTTGATGTAGTCAATTCATATAAATGGAAACACAGAATTTGCTATTTGATTTATTGGCCTGTCTGCAAATTAAATTGCCTTGCCTGGAATAAGGTTTGACTTAAAGATGTGTATTCAAATAGAAAAGCTAATTTATTGTGATAGGAATAGGAGTATCAACGAAATAACAAGATTAATTTTCACTATATAAAAAATAAAGATAAACAACTTGTAAATAATTGAAGCATGTTTTCAAACTAAGTATTGTAAAACCAGATATATATTTGTGGCATGAAATTTTTGTGAATTGAAGCTGCAAGCTCTTTTTGCAGCATGAAATTGTCATAAATTTACACTGGCATTAAATGCAAAAAAACAAAAAAACAAACAAACAAAACAGAACAAAAAAAAAAGATAAGAAGTTTCGCGTGCATTTTAATTTCGTGAATCTTGGCTCCTCACAAAACTTTCATGCATGAGCAAGTTTTTGGTTTTACTGGATTCATATTTTTGGTTTCAGCTCCACTGCAAGATGTATTCACATTTTTATCTCTTCCCTAGGACATGCAGTTACGAGCTCTGCTTTTGTGGTTCCTTCATATTCTACATCTCATTAAAATTAGATCTCTTATGTAAACATTTTTTTTTTAGTCATAATCCACTTTATAGTTTGTCTTTTGTATATCTATTTTTCATACATGAACTATCTCAATGTTGATTAAAATATGAAAATGAATATGATTTTGTTATTAAACAATTGATCTATGCACTTGTTTTCTGTAAAAATTTTACATCTACATATTTCTGTTGAAAATGGCCAAAGAAAAACAATAAAAATGGATGAAATGTGCTGGAATTGTCCACGGAGTCTCAACTATAAGGCAGGTGATAGGTTTCAGTAATCAAATCAAATCAAAATTATATATATTTTCTCCCATTTGCTCATTTCATGCACTGTGTCATTATCAATAATGTCCCTCTCAGCACAGGTATAAACATTGGTACCTGGCAATGCAGAGATAAAAATAATAGTACGGCCCTCTGATAGAGGCTTCACTTGGCTAATAAGACTAGAATATTAATATTATGTATCATATCCCCCCCCCCAAAAAAAAAAAAAAGAGAAAAAGAAAAGAAAGATAGATATAGAAATCCCCTTTTGTTTTGTTTTATCATTTGTTGCACAGCAAAAATAAAGTTAAGGCAAAAAATAGTGTAATATTTTTTTTTTCTATATAATGAGTGATGTATTCAAATTGGTTTGACCTATGCCATCTCTTCTAATATTGTAATTCCCATAGATTTATTACATGGCACATCAACCTCTCTAAGAAATGGGTGAAGAAGGTCATGGTATGTTTTTGTGTCAGAATCTGAAAGAGATTTCAACCTTGCAAGTTCACTTGAATGCTGGCTGAATTGAGACAAATAAGATAAGCCTACATACCTGGAGATCAACTATGATTCAACATAGTCATTTTTAACAGCAGCTGTCTTACTCAAAAAAGTGAAAACAAAACACTTTTACAAGGTTGCAACCTCCTTGCCTTGACATGCATGCACAGAATTTCTGAAATGGCATTTTGGTACTGAGCACAAATGCCCTTGATTTCCATCAGTAAATTCTGATAAAATCAAGCAAGCTCAATTTTGGAACATTTGTGCTACTTAGCTACATAGAGAATATGACACAGCTCATCTGTTTAATTCATGAAATTGAAGAAAAAAAAAAGAAAGAAGAAAGAAAAGGATCAAATATCTATGAAAAAATAATACATAGGAACCTTTCTTCTTGATCTGTGTCACTTTATGACTTGCTAATTAACGGGAGGACATCAATGTTATTTGCATATCTCTCAATAGTTTGATGAAATATGAGCTGCAAGTTGCATAACATGACCACAAAAATCCAAGGCTACATAAACCCATGGCACTGTTGCACTATGTCTCCTTGTTACCCCCTTTGAACAAACATCTGATTTATTGCATAGCCAACACTTCCTTGGAATCTCCAGACTTTCAAGGAGGTTTACCCTTTCAACCTTGACACTGGATTGATGTGAGCCCACATCCCCCCCCCCCCTTCTTCAAGGACTGGCAGCATTAACCAGTTTATGTAGGTCATGGGCAAAGCGTGCATTCTCTCTCCAGCACTCCTAACTCCACCCTGGCATATAACGAGACCGGGATGCAGAGACCGTGTCTTCTTCGTTGAGGATGCCAGGCAGGAGAATCTGGAGCAGGAGACAGCCAGGGGAAGCATGGCAGAGGACAGGGGGGTTGATGAGCTCCTGAACCTCTCTTTCCTCCCTGGCCTCCCCTGGTCAAGTTTTGAGCTGACAATTCCATTACCAGTACTTACATCGCTCTTAAGGCCCTCATAATTTCAGTGACACCTTGGCATTGAGACAGGCTGGGGGGTTGTAGGCAATCACATCGCAGTTCCTGATTAATGGTCTGACTCCCTACTACCAAGACGGATTGCCGTAAATCTGTCAATTACGGGTTATTTATGCCCCAGGAGTGGCAGGGATCCTGGTCTATTTTCTGGTGTCTCTCCCCCCCCCCCCCCCCCATCCTCCACCCCTCACCCATCTCCCCCCAATCCTTCATCCCTCACCCCTCCATCACCGCATCATCTACATTGGAGCTTTGAATATGAAGGACCTGGGATCTTATGAAGATCAGGGTTGTGATGTATGACCTCTCTGAAAGACTTATGATACATTAAAGAGGGGAGGGGGAAGGGGATGGGAGTTTGAAACATCTAAAACAAGGAAGAGAACAATAGGGGGCAAAGATGAGTGGCATGAAAACGACACAATAATATCATCATGCAGCATCACCAGACACAGAGAAGAATTTTCTGATTCAGAGAGAACTGGTGCTCTGGAATGGGAGTCAGTATCAATCAAGAACCACTGAATTTTCTGATTCATTGTTCTACTGCAGAGATAAGTTATCCTTTTACACCCACCACACCCTAAATATCAATGAAACATAACACTTGAAAAGTTTTACATAATATCGAGGTATGCGATTGGTATTTACTCGACCTGCACACTATAGATATCAATGAAACTTAATACTTAGAAAGTTTATTTATATCGAGGTATGCTATTGGTAATCACTCAACCAGCAAGCTTTTTAATCATCTCTTGTATTCAATTTATGAATTTATACATCTAATCTTTCACCAGTCTTTTATTTCTATTTCTTTCTCTTCTATTTATGTTATCCACCCTAAACACATTTTCCTGGTTTATGTATTGTTACTTTCATGTGTTTGCATTTATATGTTGGTTTTTTTAAACTTCTGTAGCAAGTGATTGCATTATGATATTCTCTTTGGCCCAGTTGCAATCTTTGAAGAATATATCTTGTCTCTTGTCTCTACCAGTCATCTCTTAACCTACTGTTCATTCATTCATCCATGTCTCTCTCTTCATCTTTCTCTCTATCTATTCATCTATCCATCAATCCATCTATCTTTCTCTTCTCATTTGAGACTCTTGCACAATGGAGGGCTAAGGTCATGGCACTTCAGACGGCAGGCAGTGACATCAATCAAATGGCGCTGGGAGATAAACCCCTGGCAAAGCTCGCAGATAGGCAAACTGTCTCTTTGTCCACTCCGGTGTTGACTGTCAGTTAGAGCCATACATCCCATTCTCTCCCCCCCCCCCTTCATCCTCCTCCTCCTCCTCCCTTTCTCTCTTTATCCCTACCATCACAAGAAACATCACATAGTCTATGCGAGCAGCCATGTCTCATTTCGCCATCGGTCATAGTCAAAGTTGTTCTTCTCTATGTAATTCAATTGAATTCAAATTCAGAACATGTAGACAAACCAATCTGCAAAGAGCAGAGAATAAAATGCATATTGTACAAAAAGAAGGGATGCTACAATCATCATTGGCCACATTTGTAAGAATAGCCATCCCTGGAAAAGAACACTATGGGGAGGGGTGGGGGTGTGGTGGGCAAGGGTAAGGGGGGGGGGGACAGAGAGCATTTTCCAGTTTTTGATAGCTAGCAGGGCCTGAAGCAAGACAAAGCAAATGCAAGGCAGGACACCCACTACTGGTCTGCTGGGATGTGACTTTTGGTGACCACTGGGATGATGATGGGTGATGATGGTGTCACAAATGCACCTTAATCTCCATCCTCTTCTTCCACCCCACCCCATTCCTCTCCTAACTTTTTTTTTTTTCATCCAAGGAATATGATTCATGGCACAGAAGTCCTAACAAGAACTGAGGAGGTTGGTAAAAGGGGAAGAGTGCAGGGAGCAGTGTCACATGCTACAGTAAAGCTTGGACGAGCTGCTACCCCCGGATAACTAACCCCACCCCAACACCCCCCATCTGAAACCAAACATCTCATCCTTGCCCCGCCCGCCCCGGCGGAGGCAGATCTCCACGGAGATGACAGATGGGCAGATAGACAAACAGAGTGATGGATGCAGCGAGCATGATGATGAATTGTTTGTATTACCATCCAAAGCACAGTTTAAAAGACAGCATCAAGAAGTCTTACCAGTCATTTGCTTGTGCCTGAATGAAATATGAATGTTTCTCTATTTCGCCATGGCTGCAAACATCTTAACATCTCGCCACAGTCATGACGATCTGATTCTTCTTTTTTTTTTTTCTTTCCTAGATGTGATATTGCACTACAGAACATGAAGTGCTCACTAGGATCAGTGTTTGCAATATTTGTTTTTCACTGCTTTCATTAACAATATTTTATCTTTATCTTACATAAATGTATAATATAAAATGGGAGAATTGAATAGTTTTATATTGGAAGGGAGTTAACCTTAAATTAAGAAAGTAATTCAAATAAATAAAGCTAAAGATTAAGACAAACTTTAATGAAGCATAAGTTGTCTTGGAACCTCAGAAGCACATCAAGAGAGACACATCAAGAGAGAAATACTCTACATAAATGACACACATTTGATTCATTCACCATTTTTTAATGAACCTTTTGTGCAACACATTTTTGAGTGACACATCTTAACAAATTCCGAAGGAGAAACAAGTTTCTTTTGTGCAACATAAAAAGAAATGATAGCAACATTGCTGCTCATGTACAAATAAATTATTTTCTCCACCAACTAAGTCCTGCTTCTCACTCTTACCACTGGATACCAAGATCATGCTGTATTTTACGACTGATAAGTTTGGGCTGTCCATGGTTTCATCCATATAACAAGATATAACCATTGCAACTGATTGACAAATTGCCCTACATCGACGTAAATAAGCACTGAATTGATCAGTGTTTTACACTGATCAATTCAGTGCTTATTTACGTCGATGTAGGGCAATTTGTCAATCAGTTGCAATGAAAACATCTCGACGGAAGAAAATCATGAATTTGAATAACAAAGCAGTACCCGCTGCATGCTATAAGGATTAGAACCAACACTTGCTTTCGGGCGAAAGCTCGGTGGTCTAGTGGAGATGACGCCTGTCCGGTGATCAGGAGGTCGTAGGTTCGAATCCTGCTCGAGTATGTACGCCCATGATTTTTTTTTATCATGGCTGCTACTAAAACACTGATCAATTCAGTGCTTATTTACGTCGATGTAGGGCAATTTGTCAATCAGTTGCAATGAAAACATCTCGACGGAAGAAAATCATGAATTTGAAAAGATATAACCATTACTCTTCTTTTTTTAATTGCCATTATCTGATACAGAAGTTTAATCACACAAATATCAACATAGTTGACAAGGAAATCCACAGGACAACATGTTAGATGATAAACTGACATTAACATACACAGACATTGACACTGACAATGACATACACAGACATTGACACTGACAATGACATAAACTGATTAAAGTTCTGTTATTTTTACTTCAGGTTACTGAAGTTATATTGTTCTTACTTCAAGGAAATGCTCATGAAAACCATTTTTTTTTTTTAACCCCGCATGGGTAATTCCCCAAGATGAAGTCTCCAATTCTTATGCAGACTGATATACATCTTTAAGACAACATACTCAAATATCTAACAGGAATCAGTGTAGGCAAAGGATATAAAGGAAATAAGAGTGCCTTGAAAGAGCGCAAAGTAAAAGGGTATGGCTGGACATTTGTTTCACAGCCAGTACATCAAGATAACATACGGGATGAATGAAAATCGAGCAGAATCCCTCTTTCGAATGGAAGGGTTGTACGTTGTGCATGTGTGTTTGGGTATGTGTGGCTGTTTGTGGCTGAGGTTAACAATATTTCTACAGTCTTTACAAATCAGATAATACATCCAATTCCTGACATACAAAAACTACTCACAGACAGACTTACATTGTATACTGCATAATCATATTGACTTCAGGACAGATGTGTTGCATTTTGCTTTAACATGATTACGCGGTTGTCAAGACAACATTGAAAGGACAAGCACTGGGGACCAGTAGGTAAATATGGGAAGTACTAATGGAGGATTATGGCATAAACATAGAATGGGCCAAAAAAAAAGAAGAAAAAAAAAAAAGGAGAAGGGAAGTCATATTTGCATCATTCATGCTGGAATAAGAGGAAAGTATGAGTGAAATAGACAGAGAAAGAGAAGGTGGGAAAAAAATGAATCAAGTTTGAGACACCAGCCCACCCAACTGAGATGTTAATGATCATGTGCACCGCGTGATAAATCACACATCAGGAGTATGATTTGAGGGGGCAAAATTTGGAGTGATGCCCCCGTCCAGAGTAATCTGTCCCAGAATGCATCAATTTATCGCTCAGCTGAGTGATTCTGAGGTCACCGACAGATGGCCCAGTCGTTGGGAGACAGGCAAAAATTAACCCGACCCAGCTGGTCAAGTTTACCAGTGATAAACGATGGCTCGGGCTTTGGGGGGCTTGTTGTCAGTCGTCGTTGAGCTGTATTAAAAGAGTTATTAGGACAATATTGATGAAACTGTGATTTGATGGCTATATTTTTATCATTTCATTTCTACATCTGTTTGCATGATCTCTCTATATATATCTGCCTCTTTCTGGTGCTCTAACACTCGCTCTTTGCTCGCTGAGTGAATTAAAGTCATTAACATCACTCACCACAGCTCCTGAAATATTTATTCCAAACAGAATGTGCACAAAGCTCAACTGCCACCATAAGCAGTGAACTGGATTGCAGGGTACAATGATGCACAACCACTCCCCCCCCCCCCCCACACACACACCCATACATGCACACAAGAATTTAAAAAATGAGCACGCTTGATTCACACTTTGGAACCTGGTGGCTTTGTATCAAGTCTATAGTTAGGTTCCTAAACTTTAAGTTTAGGTCGAAAACTTAACTCTCGATGATCAGCTTGTAGTTTAGTACCATGTGGACACACTAAAAAGTTAGCAATCCTAAAGTTTAGTTGACAATTAGAACCATGAGACATCTTGGGGTCTAAGCTCTCTCCACAAGCCATGCATATGGGGGGTTCCCACTTGTAGTTTCGCTCCATGTGGACACAATAATCAACGAGCTTGCGAGTTAGCGTGAACCTCGGGTCTCATTCACTGCGCTATTTTGTATGGGCATAAGGTCATCTAGAAAAGACTTTGCACTACCGTTGTAATCATTGAGTGGGGCTCGCTCGTAAGTTGTAACTTAAAGTTTAGGTGCGCATGTGAACCCATGTCGTGAATTCACAAGCGGAGCTAATCGACACTTAAATTTTCAACCTATATTTCAAGTTTGGCAACTGCGTGTGAACGTAACTAATGGAGATTTCAGAATTCTGTAAGGAACCGTTTAATAGTTGATAGTGTACTCATCTACCTGAGAAAAATATATGATGAACATTAGACAAGCTATAAAACGGAGAGTTTCACATCCTTTACTACGTACTTCAATGAATTCACATTTTGAGACAGATGAGAGCGGTTTTTTTTTTTGTTATGCGAAGAAAGATTATTTTCATGTCATCTATCTGATTTAGTCCAAAACTTCCACCAGTCTGCTGCTTTGAATGAACAGTTTTCTTCACAAAAATGCTTTCCTGAAATGAATTCCCTGTAAACTCTCTTGAGACTCATATCTACAGCTTCATATCATTGAAAATAAAAGTGAGCAGAGATCAATTTTGTCACAGGAAAGCATCCTAGAGCTCAGGATATATTTTGACCAGAAATTGTGGAATTCATGGACCACATTTTTAGACATCTTCCCCAGAGGTCCTTATCTCGGAAGAGCACGAGGTAAAAAAGAGGCTGCGGTGGAGTCAGACAACCTGGGCTACACTGCAAAGTATGTAACGACAGTTCACCTCAAACAGACAGTGGTATTTCAGGAGCGATATTTCATCGTTATCACACTCAGGTGAATCTACGGTGAATAACAAATCACAAAAACATATATGTAATAATTCTTTGGTGAATTGTGGTGATAAATATAGATCAGCAATGACTTAGAATCCCCCCCCCCCCACACACACACAAACCTCACCCCATCTTTCCAAAACTCCCCACCCCTCCCTTCCCACCCACAAAGGCATCATGTATATCAGACTGGCTATCTTGCTGTTTCCCTAAATTTCTTCACTAGCACACTCACATGAATCTATGATGAACAACATACTGTAAAAGTGGATATTTTAGTGGGACTTATTTTTCGAGCTTGGCGGGGTAAGAAGAGTTTCGCGTGTTTTTAATTCCACGGAATCAAGACATCATGCACAGGAACATAGGGCAAGCACAAATATATCCGTCTGCTTTTATTTTCGTGCTAGTTTCTGGTTGCGCGAAAATTTCCACTTTTACAGTATATGATAATGAATCATAATAACACATGTAATATTCTTTGATTTGTGGTGATAAATATAGATCATCAATGACTTTGAACCCCCCCCCCCCCCCCACACACACTTTAATATCCCACCCCATCTTTCTAAACTCCCCACCCCTCCCTACCCACCCACGAAGGCATCATGTATCAGACGGGCTATCTCTGCTGTTTACCTAAATGGGGAGAAGAACATGGAGGAATGTGCGGGGTCAGCAAGGGTCAGGTTCAGATTCAGACATGGCCCATCCAGGGCAAGGGTTTATACTCAGACAGAGCATGCAGCATTAGGGATAATGGCAAAGAAAAACATCAGCTCTAATGTCACCAGGGAGGGAAAAAAAAGATGACAGATTCCTTGGGCCCAGTATGCCTTCGAGAATGCAAAATCACACAATTTTTAAAGGTAAAGACAGAAAAAAGTGAAAGGGATTTTCCCCCCAATGTACCACTGACTTTAAGGCACAATATCAGCCTTACCACAAAAGACTAAAAAAAACAAAATAAATGGTTTCCACAAATGTGTGCCTCATAAATTGTTGACATTATATCAAAATAATGCTTGTTTGTTTCTAGTTACTTTAAAAGTGGACATTTTCTGCATTTTGCAAAGTATGTGAATTTCTTTGCCTCTTCTACCTTTTACACTATTTGATCTTATTTTTTCATTCTATCAAATCAAAAATACACTAACTTCATCTAACCCTGCTGAAAATGTCCACTTTTACAGTATTCCATTGCACATCAAAACGGAACAGATCACAGTCAGAGGAATTCGCTCTACCTTTAATAGATAACAGGTGAGAAATTTGACCTTAACCCTTGACAGCAACTTGCCAAGAAAATTCATTTATAAATTTAGGCTGCTCTTATCTGATTTTCCACTGCATGTGTGAATGGATGTGTCAGGTCGACACAACTCACAGACCACCATAAGCTGCCAGGATGAAATACGTAATGTCAGTATACATGTTTAATAATATATATATATATATATATATATATATATATATATATATATATATATATATATATATATATATATACTCTCCATGAGAAATGCGTTGGAATCAATACCTGTTGTACCTCTCTTGCAGGTGGAACCTGTATTTCTTTTTATTCTTTATTTTTTAAAATCTTTATTTTTTTGTCTAGGTACTGACTTTCTTGCTCACAACTACTAAATTTCATATCAACCTCTGCAAATTAAATCAAGGAACTTTGTGAGTTGACACAACTCTCCTCATTGATCGAAAAGTGATATTGTGGAAGAAAAAAAAAAGCTGTCTTGGGAACTCCGACAAGAATGCCCTTATGCAGACAAACATATCTGTGAAAAACATACATATAAGTGTATTATGTTTATCTCAATAGAGGGAAAGAGAGAAATATACATTGAAATACATGGAAACATACATATAAATACATAGAAACATACATATAAATACATAGAAACATACATATCGTCGCTGGGGTGACAAGACCTCGTATCTCAAAAATGTCAAAAAAACTTTTTTTTTAGCTTAATGGTCAAATAATGGGTCAAGTGATGTCTTGGCCCAATCCTAACTGTCTTACTCCAAAAATGAAGCCACCATGACATGTCAAAGAGAAGGCTTTCCCATTCACTATAGTGCTTTGGCCGCAATGTTTTTTCGCTCTCCTGAACATTTGACAATTTTGAGATACGAGGTTTTGTCACCCCAGCAACGATATAAATATACAGAAATACATAGAAATATACAGAGAAGGAGAGAGGGAAGAGGCACATAGGGTTAGTTCCTGACACTGGAGAAGTGAAAGATACAGAGGAGGAAGAGGACGATGAGGAAGGTTAGGAGGACAAGGTGATAATGTGACGTTCTTCAAGTAAGAAAGAGTTCCAGACTTGAGACATGATCCACGAGAGATTAAAAAATTGGTGGCAGAAGGAAGCCATGTAGAGACTGGTGGAAGAAGGGATTAGTGGTTTGTACACAAAGCGAGCCCCAAGTGTCGGGATTACCATGGCAACCCTGCAAACAAGATTGGTCCTACTCAAGAGAATAAGGGAATAATATGTGGTGAGAGGCTCCCTCTGCCTCGTCCTAGACACGTCTAGCTCCAGCGTTCTTACTTTCCTAGATATCGTATCCTAAAGAAAAAAAATGAACTAGAGGAACCAGAGAAACACAGTGTTCCACAGTGTGAAAACAGTGTGGTAACAGGTGTTCAATGTGTAAATAAATGTAATTGTAATTTACCAATAACTCCCTGTGTGGCAAATTGTGTGTCACACTGTGAAAATATTCATGCTCATTCAGCAGATACACACTTGACTGGAATGAAAAGACAGTTTTTGCTGCCACAGTGTGTTCTACCACTTGACACTGTGAAATGTCAGTGTGTTTATACCACACCTTTTTTAAAAACATTCCAGATTCATACACAGACCATTCTGATAGGCGTTGACTGCACTATGTTTGTATCTGTGGCATTTCCACAGTGCAAACTGCGGTCTTGCATAACTGCATTTTTGTTTTCACAGTGAAGATGTTGAAATGTTACTCAGTGGCCACAGTGAAGGCAACACACACTGTGTGGCTGCATTATGTAGTCATTGTGTAACACTGTACACAGTGTGTGCATGTCTGTGTGTTTGTCAATACTACTGACATGATCAACCATAGTCCCCACTGTGATGCCTCTAAGGTATTCTCAGTTTCACAAACACTGGCTAAGGAAAAGGAAAATTATGGACAATGAAATATGCAGTCATATTTAGATGTATCCAGTAAGACAAGACAGTGATGTATTGTCTTGTTACCATCCCACTGGCAAAACGGGACAGCAGTTTAAAAAAAAAGCAAAATCATCTCTTCTGTTTATAATGCAACAACTGTGACCACCTCAACTTTAAAATGTCACCACTGCTGTTTTTTTAAACTTTGCAAAAAAAAAAAACAATCCAACAAACAAACCAATTGATGTGAAGCATATGACATCTCCTCCTTTAGTTCATTTCAACAAAGGAAATTAACTGAAGTTCTGTGTCCCATTGAAGGATATTTTGAAAGACCTATGATCATTACCTTATTCAAATCATTATTACGTAACTATATGAGCAATATCACCTCTTCATGAAAAGTTGCACAGATTTAATATTCCATAGTGTTGTCAATATCAAGTCTAGCTCATATGAAAGTTTACTGTGCTATCTGTGTGATTTCATTCTATTTGTTAAAATCTACTTTGGACATGAAATGGATTTTCAGTCCCCCCCCCCCAAAAAAAAAAAAAAAAAAAAAGAGAGGAGTTCTTGATCTGTTCGGCTGTCAACTGAAAAGAAAATGCTTCTCTGACATCATGCTACGACTGTGAGCTGGGTTGATGTGAGAGTTCGACTTGATGAGTCATTTTGTGGTGGGACTGGCCTGATTTTTCTTTTCAGATATCCCACAATGCTTTGCACTCAGGCTCAATGATGTTGAGAGAGCTCAAACATACACACTGAGACTTGAGCCAGATGATGGGTATTCCAAAATGGCTCCAGGTATGCACAAGTTTCAAGCCACCACACAGGTAGTGTGGAGGCTGGCAGTAATTACACATCTAGACGAGATCAGTAATTACACATCTAGACGAGATCAGTAACACCACATGTACGTGAGCTCTACCTGGAGGGAAAATGCTGATAATCTGCTTGAAATTGTGACACCAGACCAGACAGGATTTGATGCCTAAGTATCAATTCATACAATTTTTACAGACATAACTTTCTTGTCTCCTAATGTCTACTGGTGATGAAGACTTATAAATGCTTTTACCAAAGAATATATGTGTGGAAAGAGCTCTCTCAGCTGTTTGGTTTACATCTATACACTTTACTGTTGTTGTTTTATATCTAAATTTTACATTTCCAGATATTTCACTATGGTCATGGGGGGGGGGGGGTGGGGTTAGAAATGATTGATTCTGTGAAAAATCCTACAAACTTTGTATAATCAAATCCTAGCTAGATAACACACCAAAGGCATAACTTGTGATAACCCTGCAAATGCTACAGACATTGCTGGCCCTGGATATTCATTGTAGACCACCCTCACCATCTCACTGGATTTCAACACATCACCTGGTTTTGTCTTTCTTTCATTTCTTATTCACTCTCCATTAGACTGATGGCCTATTAAGATTCCTGGAAGTCGAGGGAAATGCCAGCAAATAAATGACCTCGTCCTACATATTTGTGACCTCACTACTATTCAGTAGTAACCATGAAAAGGGTTTCTTCATTTTAGTACTCTGCTTTTCCCCGTAAAAAATTCAGTGACAATATAAATAGTACATGTTTTGCAAATAAAAATCTACAATACGAAGTATAAAGAGATAGACAGAGACCAGTAGAGATTGGAAGAGAAAGAGAAAAGAATGGTATTAACCACTGATCACTTTTTCTTGCAAGACAACAGGGATGCAGGTAGGCCATTATAGGTGAAAAGCAAGTAGAGAAGCTTGCCTTTCATCATTATCTCTTATGCACACACATCCATTTTGTCTACCTTTAATTCCCAGTTCAACTTTCGGTCACCCCCCTCTGCAAATTGATGCTAAACATCTTATTATCCAGATCAAGAGACGGCTCTCGGTTTAACGGCAAGTCTCTCCCTGCCACAATCTTTTTCTTTCCTCCCTCTCCCCTCACTCTTTCTAGTTCGACAACTAAATGTTGCAGACTTCAAATTGCTCTTTCTTCCGTTTGCCCGGGGTATACGAAGGGAAGCGTCCTTAACAAAAAGAAAGAATAAGAACATAAAACAAGAATTCAGAAGAAAGACGTGTCTCCCTCGCACTGGGATATGTCAGCTATCATCACATCAATGATATAAAATGTTAGAAATGGGCAGAAAGCATTAACAGGTTTCCCTGTAATGTATTTAGTGTTTCACACGGTGATATACAGCTTCTGCACTTTTAAATCGACTCTTTCTTCGCACATCTACTCAAAATGATTAATTGATAGCAATGAGAGTGTTCTCTTTCTGCCCGTATCGATGATATTCAAGCAGCGACTCTGGTTTTGCCCTTTCAGTTCTAATAATTAGATACTCCACGGAAAACAGTGATACATATATGATCAGAAAATGAGAACTTTCAGCTATCTTGACTACTTCCTAAATCGGCAACGACTAGAAATTTTGCAGAGACGCAAATGGATCTTTTAATCAATTACAGGCTGACAACTGGGGCATATTAAGGAGCATATCTGTTGCACATTTAGGGGGAAAACAAATAAACTAATAAAAAAATCCCACAACAACATGGTAAGATATATCAAACAAGTCATTTCTCATATCATTGTCAGATGCAACTTTTGTATTCTGCAACTTTTTCTGTTTTCGATGCCTTTGAATTTCTTTGTGGCTACAGAATCAGTCCAAATTGTCTTGAGGTGAGACTCTCGGTGCGGATGAGAATGATCCAAGCATGTTCCCCCCCCCCATACTTAGCCCATCATCCCCCCTCCCCTTCTATATACTTTCACCTGTCCTCTTTGCAGACAAACATGAACTCTCGGGGAACTCTTTGACCCCTAGCTAACCAAAGGAAATATCCGCAGGATCTAGACTGTACAAACATCTTCTTCTTCGGAGGGATGGCAGCCGTTGAACTGTGGCATGTCAGGGAATGCATCTCAAGAGAAGGATGGGGGGGGGGGGAGGAGGGGATGGATAAGAGAGAGACACTACGGCTAGAGACATTAGATGCACCTTGCCCAATGTCACCTCCGATTCTCAAATGGGGGGGAAAGAAGAATTGCCAAATGACATTTCACATTAGTCAGGTGAAATATCTGCAAGGTAAACCCGGGACTGTATGCTTTACACATCAGTGGCTTGAGGATAGGCTAATGTGAATGTTAATGCAACCGGCATGAAAGTTGGAAGAGGTGTGTTGACACCTTCGAAACATTAAACAAGAGACCCGCGGGTCTAGCGCTCACCTGAGTATCGCAAGTTCACCTTTCACGCAGTCACTAATCTAAATTATTCACAGCTCTACTAAAATTTGACAGGCATTCTCAAGTAGAAGATGAAAATGTACAATAAAAAAAAAAATGGCCCAATTTTTTTTTTAAGATTCCTTAATTTGGGGGGATTGGTGCCCCCTGGGGCCCTCTGGGTGGGGCATGGTGCCCATTTTGATAAATTGAGATCCTGACCCCCTAGGGATGCTACCTGCCAAGTTTGACAAAAATCCATCACGAAGTTTTCAGGAAGAAGATGAAAATGCACAATTCAGGCCCCCATTTGGACCTTCCCAACCCCCCCCCCCCCCCCGCCCCCAAGAGGGGCACCCCTGGATCTGCTATGAACAAACTTGAAACTACAGTCATTAATGTACTCACTCATAGTATTATCTTAGCTCTATAACTTCTGATTCTAGAGAAGATTTTTAAAGATTTCTTCATTTTGGGGGGTTCGGGGCCCCCTGGGGGCCCCCTGGGTGGGGCATGGTGCCCATTTTAACAAATTGAGATCCTAACCCCTAGGGATGCTACCTGCCAAGTTTGGTGAAAATGGGTCATGGGGTTCTCAAGAAGAAGATGAAAATGTACAATTTAGGCCCCATTAGGACCACTCCCCACCCCCCTCCCCTGGGTCCCAAGGGGGGCACCCCTGATTCTGCCATGAACAAACTTGAAACTACAGTCATCAATGTACTAACTCATAGTATTAACTTAGCTCTATCACTTCTGGTTCTAGAGACGAAGATTTTTACAGATTCCTTAATTTTGGGGGGTTTGGGGCCCCCCTGGGGGCCCCCAGGGTGGGGCATGGTGCCCATTTTAACAAATTGAGTTCCTAACCCCCTAGGGATGCTACCTGCCAAGTTTGATGGAAATCGGTCTTGGAGTTTTCAAGAAGAAGATGAAAATGTAAAAAGTTTACGCACGACGGACGACGGACGCCGGACGCCGCACGCCGCACGCCGGACGCCGGACGAAGGGCGATCGCAATAGCTCACTTGAGCCTTTGGCTCAGGTGAGCTAAAAAACCCAACAAAACGGCAATGTATGAGTGTGCATACACCATGCTGTCTGTATATAAGCATACAAATAGAGAGAGACACACATTTCTTAAATTCCTTGAATTTGAACAAAGTATTACAGCGCATTGTGCGAGGACATTATCTCAAGCTGTTGGAAGAGAAAAATTGAGGAGTGTTATGCAAGTCATGCAACAGTCACATGACAAAAGATGGTTATTTTGAAGTGTCTGTTTCCTGCATGACCATAGTATGATCAAGTATGCAAATGGTCATACCTTCCCTGTCAGGTGTACACATTCTGCCCCATGTCCATTGAGCAGAAACTTTTGACAATTTTGACGTAAAATGGATAAACAGATATTCCAGCATGCAAGCATAACCTCCCTGATAGTGTGATACATTGTACATTCTGTCCGATTTTCATTGGTTTTTGTTTCACAGTTTCATTTTCACTGGAAAAATGAATACAAATTCTTCCTCAGGAGACCTTCCAAACAAAATAAGGCTCAGCAAGAAGACTTGTCAAACATTTCTTGATAACACACAAAAGATTTATTTCTAGTGTGCATCATCTGACTCATCAGATATACTCTTGAGTTTACATCTGGCATGTTCTACATGCATTTCATGAACAAAATAAAGTTCCCTTTTTGAAGTGACGACAGAGATTAAGGATAAAGTGGGCTTCCATGGCACACCCAATAAATCAGTCCTCCATTTTGAACATTTTTGACATAAATTGATACACAATATTTCCAAAAACTGTGTCATGAAGTAGCAATGGGCCAATTCCCCCTGTTGGTACAAGGCAACCAGAGAAAGTTAATAAATGAGTAGGACAGTTGAGTGTGTATGGAGGTGAGGAGGTTTCATTCAACCAACTGTCTTCAAGAACTAGGTGTGTCATGCACTAAAATCCTGTGGGAAATTACTACTTGGAGGCAAAAGGTAAAGTAAGAACCAAAGCTAAACAAACAAATAAATGAGAAAAAATCCAAATCAATCAATTAAGTAATGATTGTAGAAACAGTTTAATGAATAGATGGATGAATATATAGATAAAACAAAAGATGTATGAGTCTTCACCCTTCCACAGATGAACACAATAAAAGTTCCTCTATCTGGATTTGCATCGAATCATGACAAATTGAAGATTTCAAAAAAACAGCCATTCTTCATGACCACAATCGCTGACTTGCATGTTGTTCCGAAATGTATTCACCTACGACAGGAATAACGAGAAAGAAGATTTCTGTCATGGTCACAGATCTTGTAACGCAGTTTCCAGAAAACATGCGAGAGCTTTTGCACTGAAAAAAAAACAAACAAACATTGAAACAGGAACATTTCAGCACAGAAAAAAAAAAAGATGAAACAAACCTCCAAACATATTTTTTGGGAAAAGGAGCAGATTACGCACATGATCTTGAGAATGTGTCATAGGCGGGCACGATGGACGGAGACGTCCATGAGCCCTCCGAAAAAAGGTTTGCCCACTATCACCTGCTTCTCCTAGCATTGGCACAGAGAGATTGCCGTGTGGCATTAACTGTACGAAAAGAAAAAGCTATGACAAATCTTTGAAGGCAAAAGCTCCATATCATTGCAGGTGGCACTTAGTTATGAATATTCAATATTGGCCATGGACTCCTCCAAAGCAAACAAGCTCATGCTGGCTGGGTTCCGCTGGGTAAAGAGAACCGAGAGATCGGAGGAGAAGGTAATAGAGAGACAGAACGAGGGAAGAGAAAGGGAAAAAGAAGGAGGAGGAAGAGAAAGAGGGAGTCGTCGTCTGCGGAGAGGACGGTCTCCGATTGAATTCACCTTCCGTCAATCTCGGTCCAGGTGCATGTAACATATCTGTCAGGCTAGAGCCACCTAATACCCCGCCAAACAGACAACTCCGCGGCGGGCCTGCCAGCGTCCCGAGAAGTTAATCGCTCGTTATCCCGCGCCATTGCTTACCTATGCACCGACCGAGTGCGGCGGAGCACAGCTGGAAAAAGCATCGCAACGTTTTTAGCTTGGCGGATCGCGCAGGCTGCCACAACATGGCTCGGTCACTGGGCAGGGAAAAGGCCCTGCACTTTGTTTGTTATTTTTCCCATCCTTCTGTTTTTCACTGACTCAACTTTTCCACTTTGTGTTTAGAGGTGTGTAACAGAGTGCAAGATAGACAGATAGCTAAGGTGTGAGAAAGAGAGAGAAAGAGAGAGAAGGAGAGAGAGAGACAGTTATAGCGAGCGCAAAAACAAACAGACCAGATATCAATTTGCAACAATTATGTGTGACCTCAATATCAGGGTAGAGACACTTTTTTTTTAGCACCATGGCACTGATTCTTTCAGACATCTCTGAACAGATGCTGACAAGTCTCCTCAGAATAACCAGAAAATGAGTCCCAGCTTCAGAGCCAAAAGGGCATTAACTCAATTTCTGGGAGCACTGAGATACTTATATTACTTTCTACAGCTCACCCTCACTTTTTTCTCCAAATTTTTGGAATTCTGAATTCACCTCTCTTCCTAATGAAAGCTGCATTTCTTAGAGGCAATTTGGGTGGCTTTCAATATGGGCAATCTGAGTCAGTTAGATTGTCATTTAGTCATTTGGAAAGAATTATCACTACAGCTTAGAATTTGACAATGTTGCTAAACACCATCAACTGAAAATCAAAAGCCCATTTTTTTTCATGAAGATATTTACAGTTTGCTATATCAAGAACCTCAGGGGTTCTTGCCATGTAGTACATTTAAGAAATTTGTGTTTAATTTTGTATATATTCATTTGCTATTATTCTACATATAGAAGCTTCTACACAACATGTATGAGTACAAGTGCCTTTAAAACAAAACAATGACATAACATTGCCATTGCATCAATATCATTTCTATTTCAAATATCTATATGAATATAAAGTACTTGTTTTTAATTTTAAAAGCATTTGCAAAAAGGACCTTGCAAGCTGTAAAGAAAAAACTCAAAAACTAAAAAATGGATGTGAAAAAAATACTGAAATTGTTTGCTTAAAATACAAATGTCTTTACAAATTAAACTTCCAGGAATACTCAATCTCCTGCACTCTGTCAGCTAAAATATCACACTATGCTGGTAATTAGAATACAATATCATCAACATTACTATAAAGATATGGTCATCACTGTTTCTGTCATTACAGGTGATGTAACACATCAAATGCACTAGCCATGAGCAAAAGCACCATCAATTATTTTAACTGGAGATAATGGTAGTAAAGATAACAACAGTAATACTACTACTTCTACTGCTGATAGTATAATAATAAAAATAATAATAATAATAATAATAATAATAACAATGAAAGTGCTGATTTCTGCAATGAATATGATAATAATACTGACAATAATGATAGTTATAATACAATAATGATGATAATATTACATATATACAAACTACTAATAATAATAATCACAATAAAAGACCTTGCTGATAATTGAGACAAATTTGTTAGCAATCTCATATTGCCAGAATTGAATTTGACATTGTTCTGCTCCTTCGTTTCACCCTCCCCCCCCCCCCAAAAAAAAAGGGGAAAAACAAACAAACAAACAAACAAACAAACAAATCAATGTCAAACCATAGAAGAGTGTTTACATTCAAAATTATCCTAATACAGCTTAACAGCAATGAACACCATGTCCCTATCATGGAAGAAGAGATTTAGTACTCCAAAATCACTCTTAACACAGCTAAAAAAAAAAAAAGAAGAAGAAAGAAACGTCCAAGCACAGCAGAGGTTTTATAATTCAGGGGGGTTTCATTAAAAAAAAAAAATTATGAAGGCTTAAAAGCTAAACGCTTCAATAGCAGTTCAATTGTGCTCCCTGGACCGCAACACAAAGGGTGGAACAATGACCTCCTAGTGCAAAGGAAGTGGGGAAAGGTCATCGTCAATAGCGTTTTGATATAATTGGATTAGGTTCTAATGGCTGGGGATGTGTTTGCAGAAAGGACTAGCTACAATGGTCATACTTTGATGGATAGAGAATGAAAAATTATACATATAACAATACAGAAAAAAAATAATAATACCCCTCCCCCCCCCCCCCCCCACACACACACACACAGATACACTATTAGAGGAAGTAGCAGTCAATGTTGGTTTGGTCTATATTGTCTGGAACAAGGGGTGACTTGAATAGGGGTGATAGAGAAAGAAAGGGAGAGTGTGAGATGGGGGGGGGGGGAAGCGGGGGGGGGGGGGGTAGGCAAAGATTGGGAGAGGAAAAACAGAGAGAGAGTAGACGAAGCCATGGAAGAGAAACTGTATCAAGCTGACCCCACACAAGTGTCAAATAAGGCAACCTCAGTTTCCCCTGGTCAAGTGTTCAAGTTTTATATGTCAAGGCTACAACCATATAATATTAGCAACTCCACTTGGGGCAGAATCATTCATTGTTCACGCAGAAAAGGAGGTCAAAATATCCGGCATATTACTGGCACCTGGCTACGAGAGAGGTGGAAATCGGAGTTGGTATCAGTGATTTGACAGTCCTGTGGACTCAGTAAACCTCAAATGCATGTTGATGATGTAATCATTCTGATATTGATGCTAAACAGTATTGGGCTCCACTGCATAAATTATCACATGTGCCAAGCTTTTGTTGCCAAAAAAAAAGAGAAAAAAAATTAAGGTCACTTTTCTGACTGTAAACAAGCCAGATTACCTTTGTGATAGAAGCAGTAGTACTGCTTTAGTATGGATATTGCAAATATTTCTGTAATCATAAAATCTAGCACGGAATCCCTCTAAAGAGATGGCAGCATACAACCAAATACTTCCATGGGATTTCTAAATTCCCATCACAACAACAACAACAACAACAACAACAACAAAATGAGCTGAGTACTCTCCCCTTGCCCCAAAGTACCCACTAGAGGGCAGCATTTTCTGTTTGCATGCAGGGTAGCCAACAAAAATTCCAAAAGTGGAAAATACCCCATCATTGGAGATGATTAAAAAAAAATGAAAACTTAACTTAATTTAATGATATATTCTTATCTTAATAATACAATAATGATAATAATAAGAATAATAATTTTTTTCATGAAAAAAAAATATTTATATTCTGGAATAATACATGAGTTGAGATATAAAATGCTCTACATGATAAATTGGTGTCCAAATTCAATAAAACTAATGTAAAAGAACATCTATCATGAGAATTAACAAACATTAAAAAAAGTATTGCTCATCAATAAATGTGTTCAGGTTTGTCCAAAAGAGTGCTTATATTCTAAGTTTGGGAAACAATCTTTAATTCTGATGAGCTGTTGTTTGACACCAACAACCCCTGACATGTGGATGGTGAATAGCTTGCATTCCATCTCACTGGTTCACTAGCAATGATGATAGCTAAAATAAATAATTTAATCTCAAATGTTCTGTAGTGGAAGAACAAACCAAGATCCAAAACAGCTTTATCAATCTTGTTCGCTGGACTTCCATGCACATGAATCCCTGTGTAGTCTTATGCCTCTAACTGGAGTTGCTATTTCTGCTCAGTTGGCTTACAGGCATTGCAGTTATCACAGTTGGGTTAAAGGGTGATGCTGGAACCCCTACTGCCTTGACAACCAGATGAGCAGATGAATTGAATGGAACTTGGATGTTACTCAGAGGAACTCTGATGGGGGGTAAAATGGTTCCAGGGGCGACTTACATGTACATCCTGCTGACAAGAATACAGCAGTTGTGTCAGTTGTGCGAGTCTTGACTACCTCACACACAGGTCTTCCAGTAAATGTCCTATCTGTGGAACAGTATATTCTTGCCTCTCACTACAGGGGATAGCATGATAACACGCAACACTGCTCAGTTAGACTCACTGTGAATCGCACCCGAGCCATTTGATTGCACGACAGACACGCTACTAACTGATCCACCACCCTTGTCGGTGGTATCTCTTTTCTAGGATGAAAGAAATCTTCTGTTGATTTAGAGAAGTAGCATTCTAACGAAATATGTACTTCAAAAGCCACTTCAAGCTAGGAATCATCTTCACTAGACGACAAAGTGCACCTTTGCCCTTGCAGAAGTCTAATCTGCCCATCGAGGGTGAACAAGTGGAAATTTGTCTACTTAAGATGTTGACTTAGAGTGCATTGTTTCTGATTATGATGGCCCCACTATTAATTCGGAACAAGGGATGTGATGGGCCAACAAGCATGTCAACCAGGGAACTGCTAGCCAGTTGCTAAGGGGTAGCCGGTTGTTACGGGATGTCAACATAATGTCTACTCACAAAAAGCATGATAGCTAGAAACACTACTGCTTGCAGTTCTTTTCTACGGGCAATCTTTGCTTTTCTGATGATGTGGGTATTTTGAAAGAGTAACTGTTACTGTACCTTAAGTTTGGAAGCACAGAATATAAGCATAGAGAGTGTTTAATAAAGTTTTTTTTTTGTGGACCAATGTGTATTTTCTAATATGGAGGAAGATTAAAATGCATAAACAATTCCTACCAGAACACCAATAGCAGTGGCATTGATACTTTGAATCAATTGCTACTTTGGATCGATGAGTATAATGAGCTTTGCAAGTATGCAGAGCTTTGTGTATATTTAAAAATTCCTTTTTAGTGATTACCATAGTTTTTAATAAGGCCCATTGCCTTCTCACTAACCCCTTCACTTGATATCTTTGGTTGTTTGTTTGCTTTTTTTGTTGTTGTTTTGTCACATTGTCATGTTATACTTGTCATACCATTGTCGCGGATGCATGTTTTATTAAGTGAAAATAAATGGAATGAAATGATTTCGGCATTTTAGCACTTCAATACACCCTACCTTCAAAGCTCTTTTTCACAGAGCTTAATATTTCCTAAGTGATTTTTTTTTTTCAAATCTCTTAGCTTAGTAGGTAAGACATCCAAAAACAATTCGAGTTATCACTATCATAATCCCATTTTATCATCAAAACCACTGTTGATAATACTTCTTTAAAGAGTACACATAAACTGATGGACAGCCGCATCAATTACTGCAGACAGCTGGTCTATAAACGGTGATCAGCACAAACCAACCATTGGTCCTTGGAAGGCACATTGCCATGGCAACCATGACGCAGGGTTTCAGACCCTGGAAGTTTTCTGAGAACTGTTTCCGTCATCGTCATGGCAGTGCCGACTGCCGATGAACCGAACTTTTCACAAACGCATGAGCAACTTCCATCAGTTTTAACATGCTAGTCAACCCCATGTCCGTGATGTTGTTTGGGTGAAAATCACCACTGCCTATGGACATGAAAGGTAGCAACCATGGGCATTGCTGTTGTTGCTTTTGTTTCTTTCCTTCCTCTCCTAGCACGCCATGCACTGCAGTCATGAGGCTAGCATCGTGACATGCAGAAATGTCGACATTAATGATTCATGATTTGTGGGCATTTTGCTGAGAATGAAGGAAAGCTTTTACCAGTGCAATTAAAATCAATTCTGTGGGAAATACAGGCTGACTTTCATGTACATTTCTCTCTCTCCCCCCCCCCTTTTTTAGAAACCTTTTCAAGACATTCATTTTGCAAGGAACATCTACTGCTCGTTCGCTCATGCAGGGAATATATAAATATAAAGCGTTTCGACAATAAGCAGACAAGTGGCAATGATGGGGGGGGGGGGGATCGAGCGAGATACAGTGCTGGATGAATGTTAACGTCCGCTCAGCAAATGTACCTCAAGAGCAGTGACATTGAGTGACTAAAGGGCAAGTACATTGTGCAGGAGGTGAGTGAACTCCGCTAGCCTGCCGTATCACCCTCAGCAATCCGCGGCGGACGGCGCTGCACCCGTCACGTGGCTCCCCGACGCACATAATAACGTGGAGCATAAGCCCGTGGGCAGCCATCGCTCGCTGACGCAGCCGACTGATTGGTCAAAACTGCAGCTCTGCACAATCATTTCACCTGTTCGACACTACCGCCAAGGCCAGCTTTTCTGTTACACTTCAATTCCCAAACTTAAAAAGGAAAGCAGCAAAAAAAAAAAAAAAAACGAAATAAGAATTATTTCAGGTTATAGGGAAGGGGGCATTCAGGGATGGAAAACTTGGCTGTCAGTCTCTCATATTTGCTCATTATCAATTCTGACTTTGATCAAATTAACTCTAACAATATTGCACCTTCAAGTGCCCACCTAATGTAAGCAGCCCTGTGATCTTTTGTCATGTTCTTGAACCATTTACTCTCATAAAATTGCAACAAATCAATTGAGAAATACAAAACTGACAACAGTTTCTGAGGCGCTGGGACTGGGATATTACTCTCAGAAGGCTTCCCTAAAGCCAAATGTTGCAACAATCCGTTTTATTTCCCCACACACCAACGGGGCCCATTCAGCCTCCCAGTCGGCTATTCTCTCCGGTTACTCATTCATTCATAAAGCTACAACTCCAGACCATTATCACGTGCCTGCATTCAGTGAAATGCACGGGCCAGCGATCACACCGGGAGCTATGGAGCGAGCTATTATCCGCCCGCCGCATTCGTTGCCGGGACCCGAATGGCAGTGTCAGCGCCCGAAGATCTGAATCGCAAACTGCTACGTCTACATTTCCTCCACTGAGGCACCCGGTTCCCTGGTCAGAGACCTCGTCTATTTGCATACTCCGTCTCGCAGATGAAAGTGTCTGTAGGGCACTGTGGCTACTTCTCTTTAATACTGTATCTATAGACCGCAGACAAACATTCTCCCTCTGCCCCATCTCTCACACCAAGGCGGAGCAAAGCTTAAAGGCGAGAGCGAGAGTGAAAAAAAAAGGAAGAGAAGGAGAAGGAGATGGAGAGAGAGATAGGGCAGGAGAAAGAAGATAGACAGATTAAGAAAGGTAGAAAAAGAGAGAGAAAAAAGAAAGAGAAAGAGATGGAAAGTGAGGATGCAGAAGATGACACGCAATAAACTGAGGATGCAAGACACGCTGATAGAGAAGATGAGGGGTGGGGGGTTTGATCTCTAACAATAATTGAGAGAGCAAGAGTTAGGCAGACTAAGATGGGAGGAAGGGGTGGGGGGGGTGCAAAAGATGACACACAATCGTCGGAGGAGAAGGAGACAATGAGAGACAGAGAAGGGAGGAAACGGTGGCTGACAATAAACCGCCAGAGAGAAATAGAGACTCCGGGGGAAAGAGGGAGGGAGGGAGGAGTGAGGAAGAGGGAGACGGGAAGAGGTAGATAGAGTGAACGAGGTGGGATGGAGAATCGGAACCAGTTTGGAGAAATGATGTCACCACCCAACACACACACACAAACATACAGACATTGAGGACAGGAAAAGCACTAGGGGAAACTGAGGGGGGGGGGGGTGGGGAGAGGAAGGAAGGAAGAAAGAGGGGAGAAAAAACATAGAAGACAAAGAAACGGCACGAGAACGGGGCACCGGGTTTTTTTGGGAGGGTTCTTCTATCGATCAACTGCTGCTTAGAATTGGTAATGGTGGAGCGCTCGGGAGCAACGACCACTTGGTCAGAGACCTGGAGAAATTTGCATACAGCTATGGCAAGGCAGGCCAGTGGGACTAACTACTTGAAACTGGATCCTATCTCACCCGCTAGATGTGCAAGTCGGCATATAATACCACTCCCTGCCTTTCTTTCCTTTTTTTCTTTCCCTTCCTTTCCTGTTCCCATCCCTTCACCCTTCTTCTTTCTGCACTCCGCTCTCAGACCTACCACTTTAGATGTCTCCCCCCCCCCCTTCTTCTTTTTTTCCCCCTCTTCATCTTCATCTGATGTCTGGTGTGCCCGGGCTGCTGCGGTCAGCTGGTCAACAAGTATTTGATGCCCCCCCCCCCCCACCTCTTCTTACTTCTCTGTCTCTCCCGTCCACTCCGAGTGGCCGGCACGAGGTCTCGAGAGAGGGTGGGTTTAAATAGACTCACACTTGTCACAGGCTAAAGCTCTGTCCAGATTGGATAACTTGTTATTTCTCGGCATTCATTCCGGGCGATGGTCAACCTTGATTTCTTAACGGGGAAAAAATGAAGACGGGAAGTGCTTTAAGAAAAAAACAATAAGCATCAAGGAAACAAAGATGGGACCCAAGCAGATTTGCATATTTTGAAATTTAATCATTCCATGCTTTGATTGATTGCACTGTTAGGCGTGGCAGTCTCAAAATGCTTTACTTTCTGTTATCTCATGTTACTTAAACTAACCTTTTACAGCCTTATTTGTCCCCAATGGTAAAGATATTTAAAGAAAGAATAATAAAGAAAGTGATAGAAAGATTCAAATTGTATGTCATTGATGACTTCAAAGATGAGAGGTAGGGTAGAGATATACTCTATCATAGGTAATTAAAACTGCATGCATGAAGGAACAAAACAGAGAAATTTGGTGTAAGTATACCATCACTGGCATTGCATACTTCACAATATATTTCTTCTTGTTTATATATCTTCACTTTTATTTTGCATTGTTTTTTGCTCATGAGAAAATACACTGATTGCTAAGTTTGTTTGTTTGTTTAGAGTACAATGATGTTAGGATTATAGAAGACCAGATTAGTGGGTGGGGAATTCATGATGCACTGTGTCAGACAGCGTAGAAGTGGAGTAGAAGGAAGGCATAACATGCGGTCTGTCACAATGTCCAGTTCAAACCATAAGGAAAAGAGAGCTAGGAAAAAACCCAACAACCTTGGTACAGATTATGTAAATGCAGGCAGAGAAATCAAGAATTGAAATGAAATTTTAATACAATGCAGAAGGGAGAGCAGGGAATGCAGCAACAATTCCTACGACAGACGGAGGAGGACGAAAAATGCCAAACCACAGGCGCCACTACAATCGTTTCGCTTGGGGTCGCTGTATCATTGCCAAAGCTCGCGGTTGAGTCAAGGCTGCCTTGGCGCTCTCTCCTTACCTACAAATTAAAATGATTCTTCAGGTCGTTACTGAGGGACAAAGGAAATATATACAGAAACACGACTTTCCTTGTGAAGGACTCGACATGGTTAGAGAGAAAAAGAAAAGGAACTTGATTTTGTATTTCAGTGCATTCTCCAGAATGTCCAAACTCTACTCTAAGTTCAAAAGGAAAGTGGAAATTTCATTGTGATTTAATGTAAAAATAACAGTGTCATGAAACTTCATATTTTCACATGTTTTTATCAAAATATGAGAGTGGACACAATCACCAATCAAAATCAGACTTGTTAATAATGCCCTCATCTTAAAGTCTCCCTCTAACCTATTAATATATCTTTTCTAATGTTGCCATCTTCATGAAAATATTCAATTTACTTACAGCTTATATAACTATCGATCATAATCTAACTTAACAATGCCTCATTTTTAAGGGATGCAGCTGCATGATTATTGTCACAAAACAGTATTTTTCTTTTAATTCTGTATCTTTATTATGTTTTGTACAAGCCATTGAGAGAGATTTGTAAGTAATAGCATTCTACTGATGGTCAATTTGTGCATACACTGCTGAAACATTTTTTTTTTTCTTGTCATTATGTAGACACTCAAATTTTATGAACACTCTAAGAGATGAGAAGCAGTATTTTGCCTATGAACTGGAAAAAAGATATAAAGTCTACTTGGAGATTTACAAAATTGTCTGTGTTATTAAGTGTTTGCCCTCTTGATTCTGATTCCAGGGACAGACCGTCCACCAAATTAGTTTTTTAATGCCCTGGACATTTTTCTCATACTATGCACTCATTTATGAGGGTGACTTAAGAACTTGACAGTTGACCTTTCGTTGAAAATACTCCTGACTGGGTTGCTGCTTCAATGTCATATCCTCTCTTCTATCTTCAACCCCCTCCCTGACCTTTCACTTTCTCCCCCCCCCCCTTTTTTTTCTGGCTCTGTCTGTTTGTTTGTATGTCTGTCTTGCTCATTGTTTCCATATCTACACAAAATTTCCACATGTAGAATGCCAGTACTGCTGGCTTTTGCACTGACATCAGAAGTAGGTTGGGTTTGATGGTTTGCTGCTAGGATAGGTCACTTACTATGATAGCATCTACAACTTGTTTCAGACACCTTGACCGGTTCGTTCTGAAAGGAAAAAAAAAACTTGAACAATGTTTTTACCCTTGTTTGCAATAGGTATGGCACAGGAAGTTCTGTCTGTTTGTTGCGACTGTTGTGATAGATCCACAAACAAAGAGATAGCAAGAGAGTGATGGAAAAGGAGAGAAAAAGAGAGAGACAGACAACGAAGGACGGTAAAAGGGAGGAAAAAGAGGAGGGACAGAAAAAAAGAAAGGTGTGTAGAAGGCAGAAGAAAGTATGTAATGCAGGAGCAGCAACCCAGGATGGAGCACTTACAAGAAAAGGTCAAACTGTCAAATTTAAAGACTCAGTTTTGTCAATGAACACAAACTAATAGGAAAACACAATGGGCATGTAATAAAGTCATTTGACCAACAGTCTATCTGGGAATCAAAACTCTAATTACAGATGCTTAGCTCAGATACTCTTACTAATTTGCAGGTCAACATAGACCTTTCTCCCATTCAATGACATCTTCAAGTAATCCTTTATATCTTGTCAAACGTTTGTGAAATTCAAGAGTCCCCAGCACCGGCAACTTGATATAAGTGGCAGTCAATATTGATTATCTTGACCTCTTAAAGAGAGGGCCATTTTTTTTTATTGGGGTGTGGTGGGGTGAGGGTGGGGTGGGAGAAGGTTGTGGAAATCGTGAAAGGCAGTATAATCCTAAAGTCAGGGTTCATGTAATATTAGGCTTTTGGAGCATCTGAGGTCAGACTGGTATAAGCCTACAACTGACTGCTGAGAAGAGGGGGGCGGGAAAAATGGGGGGGGGGGGGAGGAGGGGAAAAAAAGGAGGGAGGGAGAGGGAGGCGGTGAATTAAAGAGAAAGAGTTGTGTAGCAAGTTCAAGATTACAGGTGTTTCAAAAGAATGATGAATTCAGTACTGTGCAAATTTCTTCAAAGCAGCATTTTTTGATTTGCGCAGAGTAAAATATGAATATGTTCAGTGACTTCTATTGTCTATATCCCCAAAATATCAACAACAACAGCAACAACAACAACAACAACAACAACAACAACAACAACAACAACAACAACAACTAGTACATAAGCACCCAAAATGTGCTCTTCTTCTTCATCAGCTGCATGGTACAAATTGATTATATACGCGTAGGAATAGAGAAATAATGAAGATGAACTCTGATTTTGTATGATTGTAGTCCTTCATGCTTAATGTGGTGAGAATCCCCCAATACCTGTACATGCACGCTGGGAGCATCATAAAACCATCTGTGATGCTGAACAAACTACTGCGACCTCTGGCTTCTTGTACTGATTTGAGAGTCCCAGCTGGCCAAATATGTTGGCTGCAAACCAACCAATAAACAAGTTAAAACCACTGGTAGTCTTGACGATTCTAAAAGATGTGTCAACTTCGCACTGTAACTTCCATGACTGCCTGGCTGGTATATTCTATGAAACAACCTAACTTCAGCTGTGAGTTTAGACCCCAAAATAAGGGGAACTACAAGGGAGGGGGAAATGAACTATATTTTCAGATATGGAATAACAAGGCTTAGCTTTAATGTGAAAGTCTTCTTGATATTCATGAACTTTCAGTGACTGATTGTGAAAGCCATATATAAATACAAAAAAAGTTCTCCAGTAAATGTATCTTTTGTTGTCATATGGATTAGCAAAAAATAATATCCACAAACTTATTTATAAATTAGAAAAAAAAAATTCTCAGAAAAATAATGTAACAAACTATCAACACATACAAAGCATTGAAATCTGTCATCTTTAATCAAGCTTTGTTTTGTTGTTTTCCTCACTAATGCCATCATCTATTTCAGTAAATTTCATCTGTACTATTTTGGTCTGAAATTGGTCATCTTGTCTAAATATCAAACAGTGGTACTTTACTATTTGATGACTTCTCTCATATTATCATGAAGCTGGAACGAATTTGTTCTGTCAATAATTTCTGCTTGCCCACCCTTTCTGTTTTTGTGGGTTTTGCAAAACTTCCAGCAAACTTTTCCAGCACCTCCCAAACCAAAGAACTTGGTGTATATTACATGTAGAAAGAAATCAAAGATGTCATTGTTACTTAATATTTTCATGACACTGCTTTGCTCTGAAGGCTATATTTTCCACAGAATAAGCTTTACTATATTAAACACTGTATAATGGTGTGTCAAAGATACAGAAGCAACCTCCACGAGTCATGTTCCCAAGCAAGCCGTGGGTGGGAATACCAAAACATGACATCTACACAACAGAAATGCAAAAAATGAAAACAAGGGGAAAAGAGTCACCAAGAGTAGGCTTGTAGCTTAATCTTGGCACAGATGCACAGTATGATGTCACATAGCAAACCCCAGCATTTAATCTGTTACCACTTCTCATCTGTAGAGGGCAGTCTTGCACTTTGCAAGACAGACTTCCACCTACTAACAGCTGGAAGAAATATTAGCTTCAAAGTCATGGGCACTCCCCTCTTTAGCGGTTGCCATGGGGTCAACTCTCGACTTATAACCTGAAGGCAAAGAGAGTAATACTTCCATATTAATCTCCTCCACAATAACAAGCCTTAATGACCGATCAGAGAGCACAAAAGATGGAGAAAAAAAAAAAGAGCGAGGGAAAATTTAGGAGGCCAGAAAAGAAGAATTCATCTGACCTGTAGATCAAGTCTAAGTATTGGATAGTGTAGTGCACAATGTGCCCTCAATTGATCCTGTTGCCAATTTGGAATCTGCTGGGGAAAACATTACAGAAATGACTGTGGTATGTCAAGGGGCAGGGCTAACTTCCCAATGTCATACCAACTAGTGTGAAAGTCATCAGAACCTTATCTTCCTTTTCCCCATCCTCTGCCACTACACATCCCTGCCAGGATCACTGGGGCTGGGATTGATCTCTTTGGAGGCCCACCCCCTCCCCCCCCCCCCCCCCCCTTACTGCAGGTGGCCCAGAGGGAGGGTGCTCGCAGTTGGGGACAGCCAGTTTTGGGAAGAGGTCCCGGCTTCTGACCCCGACACGCATATCTGGGGATCCGGCGGACCTATCACCACTTGTTCGCCGCTTTACTCATGGGCCGTGGCACCAAAGAGTTCCCTCCCAAGAAAATTCCTCCCGCTTCGGGTCTCTCATTGGAACAGGCTAGCTCACTTGTGCTCCTACAAAGTTACAGAAGTGAATAGGCTAGATCGGGAGGGGTGGTTCCGAAATGCAAGATGTGGAACATGGATGGAACTGGTATAACTTCACGTAAAACGAAAGCAAAACAATATGCACAACGTGTCCGCTTGGGCATATAAGAAAACTGTGTCACACAGCACACTGCAACATCTCACGACATAAATCCAGCACTTTAGGATCAGAGATGCAACGGATGTAAAGGCGATTTAGATCAAGGGGTACAGATTTCTCATCATTTCGAAAACCTAAGGGTAATTTTTTAAAGAGGGTGTGGCATTGAAAAAACAAACAAACATGAGCATGTGAAATGAGGCAGACACCTGTCAATCATTCACCAACAATAACCAAAAAAACAAACAAACCAAAACATCATGAAGGAGAATGATACACTGCAAAATAATAGCAGACATAAATTCCTGGATGTTTTTTTCAAAATGGAGGCACAACAGGCACACCATCCTCCCGATGGCCTCACTTACCCATACACGCTCCAACCTGATCGAACCTCTCTTTTCCAAAAGTCAGATAATGCGGACTTACCTGTAGTGGGATACAAGAGATTACACGGGGATAGTGGGATGGGGAAAAATGAAAAGGAGAGAGAGAGGCATACCATGGAGAAGATTGATAAAAGGGAGAGAGGAGGCATATGGGAGGAAGATGGGAAGAAAAGAAAGCAGAGGAAAATCATTAGTACACCATGTCTTGGACAGTAACGATGTATCACCATAGCAACATTACATCTAATCCTTTATGATGGCATCTCATCTCATGATCAATGGTACTCCTATCACTGTCACCACGCAATTGACATCATTCAGGTAAGATATTCAAATTAAAACATGAAAACAGGGCAGGATAGTAACATTAATTGCACTACAATTTGTATTTTTCTATAGGATTTACAACTCTGTCATATCATCTCATCACATGAATAACAGTGTTAAAGTGAAACTACCAATGATCATGCAAACTGTATACACAGTCATGAAAACTTCATTTGATGCAACTCATCATACATACTACAACAGCATGTGAACAAGTGAAGAGTTTGTTTGCAAAAACCGATAAGTCCAATTTTGAAGATTTTGAAATACGGTCTGTGTCATAAAGTACAAAATAATACCTTTTAAATGATATATTGATCACTACATATAAAGGTATATTTTTGAAGTTATGGTCAAAAGAAGCAAAAATTTTCTTATTATTCTCTTTGTTTTTCTTGACCTTTAATCGCAGATATCTCCATTTGACAAATATGGACTTATCGGTTTTTGCAAACAAACTCTTCAAGTATTTATAGTGGCAGTATTTTTGAAATATGTATACTTCTTACAATTTCACATCTGCCTGACTGCAGTCACCACGAGCCTATGATTTTTAGTACATTCGAGTGCCTTCCCCTGTTTAAGCTCTCTATGGTTAAAATATGGTGACTTTCATAGGAATCACACAAGGTAGGTGACCAAACCCTTTGGAAACAAAATGGTCGCAGGACACAAACATCCCCAGTGACAATAAGACATGATATGCATGTACACATTGTTTTCTTAGTCCCTGCATTGTTAGAAAAATCATAAAGGTTTGTGTGTGTGTGTGTGTGTGTTTGTGTGTGTGTTTGGTTGGTTTTTTTTTTGGTGGCAGGGCTAATTCATTGGAAAACCTGCAATAAATGAACCAAAATATAATGTTTGTTCTTTACATTCTCTGTATTTAGAAATATCTTCTGCAAGGGCAAAAGCTTGGGATGGAGTTCAAGGAGAAAAAAAATAGAGGCAGGGAAAAAGTGACTTGTTCATCAAATGTCGTCTTAGAATAGTACGGCAGTTATTTGGAGGCAGCACATACAAAAGTTAGGCTCAGGTTTCTTTCGATTCACACAAGATATTTGAACATTAGATTCATTCTGCTAAGATTGTATCAATTTGATTTCACGAGGACCGAATCAAATATCATGGGGAGGGGGGGTCATAAATCTGCGCTGTATCAATATTTAAAGAAAGAATGAGTGCAGAGTATTTTGTTCTCTTTTTAATATTATGACGCAGTCACGACAAGGTATTACATAGTGGTTAATATCTTTCTCAGGATGTTTCTTGTTTTGCCTTTTTTTGTTGTTTTGTTTCTCAAACTGTTGTGGTAAGTTGTGTGGTAATATCTGATAAAGGCAACAGTATGGAAATTTGATACATCTGAAGGATTTTTTTTCCCATTACTTGCAGCAAATTATGTGGTCTCATTGATAATGGGGCGATGGCTTCATAATCCAATTTGTCAAAAATTAAGCTGCCAGTTGGAAAAGAAAAAAACAACATGAAATCGAAGGAACCACAGTTGGTATACCACAAGAAAAAAACCCCAACAAACTATTGTGAGAATAATGACATACAGTTGTCTAACATAGTTTTCCCCACAGTTAAGTCCCTTTAACAGACTTGACCCTTTGACCCAGCTAACCTCCAGCTGTCCTTGAGGTCAACAGTGAACTTGATCCACTAAACCAAAGCATCAAATCGAAAGGAGGGTACAGAATTCTCGCTCACTCTCTTTTTTTTTAAGTGTGTATATGCAGAGTGTATAAAAGTAGATATATATGTGTGTGTGTGTGTGTGTGTGTGTGTAAGAGGGGTGTAGGTGGATTTGCCCAAGTATTTTGTGATTTTGTTTCGCTGTACAAGTTCAAGACCCAGTCTGCAAAAGGCAGACATTAGCCTGGTGTCATGATCATGCTGTCTCAAGGGAGATTAGTCTTTTTACAATGCTGCCTCTTCATTTTCTATTTATTGTCACCTAAAAGTTCCACATTTAGCAAAAATAACTAATTGTAAAAATATATGTATATATATGTACATATCTATATAGATTTCCTGACATGCCCATAGGCATGCATGTAGACCTATCTAATGCATGAAAACATGGAATTGATACATATTTGTGTGTGTGTATGTGTGCAAAATAGTGCTGTTTTGCAGTTTATCATAGCAACACGAACTTCTAAATTTGCTGATACATAATTTACATGAATTGATGAGATTTAATGCATAACATTAAACGAATACTATGTGGAAAGTTTATCCAAAGGTAAACATGCAATAATATATCTGAATACAAATTGAAATATACATGAAATTAATGTAACAGATCATGAATGTTTCATGAAATCAGTATATCATACCCAAAAGTATAACATCAGCACACCTGCATCACGTGGAATGTGTGTTTTTAACCCGTTGAGGACGGATTGATTCTGCTCCAACACGCATTTCCCATAGACACCTGCCTGAGTATACTCGGGATTCATCCTCAACGGGTTAAAATGTATATAATTTGACAAATCATCAGATTTGAAGTCTATTGCAGAAATAATGCTCCCGACAGGAAATCAGACAAAAAATAACAAAACTTGGCAAACAGCCACTTTTTTAGTAAAAGGGAAAAAGCCTGCAGAATGTGGAGACTTGTCTAAGAGGTTTCTACTTCAATATTTTTTCTTGGAAAACACGGTCTTGATTTGGGTTCATCTATCACAATGCATGTCAAACTGAAACACTACTAATCAGAACAAGATTCTTGAATTGGCCACATTTGTTCTTCTTGTTGTTTTAGTGACTTAAATTAAATATAATAAAAAATTACGTAGATTCATCTACATATCAAATTTCTTTTTTTTTTTCTCTGTAAAGGAAATCTTCAAATTTCTTGTTTTCTCTGTAAAGGAAATCTTAAAATTTCCCTTCATAAATTTTTACAATTAATTGCCAATGCTTCAAATGATAAAGAAAAGTTGTGGGAAAAACACTCACATCTAAGAGGATTTTCTTTCTTCCACAGCCATACAAAAGAAAACAGCATACCTTGTGTGCAAGAAATGCTTTGATAAGACGACTACTTTTTGAGATGACAGGACCAAAATGAAGAAAAGAAAGAAAAAAAAACCCAAGTATCAATTTTCAAGCATTAAATATTGATCACAAGACTATTCACCTAAAATGCCCCAAATACCAATTTTCATGTTGGCACTTGTAATATTCATTGCACATTGTCTTTAGAAAGTTTTGCAATCTAATATTCACTTTGCAATCCCATGATACCAAGAATGCACGGAATTTTTTTTTTTTTTTTGAAATTCAACTATAAAGTAATAATGTAAACTAGCTAGTTCCTCTCCTGATATAATGTTTATTACCATTACTATGTCATACAGGTATAAAATACAGATTCAGACACTGCACTAGGAAAAAATAATAATTTAAGTTATTCTTTGGAATATTGAGTTTTTCATAAAACATCACCATAGTTGAAAAAGATACTGGGAATAATGTTGTATTTAAAGACAGTTTACTTTATGCTAAGCATAGTATCGATATGAACTTCAAAGGCAACAGTACACATGTTACCCTGTGAAGGATGTATGTAAAATAATCTTTAAATAGTCATGACACTACATAATAAATCACATACATGTTTAGGGTCTACAAGCATACTGTATACACATATATGTTGGTTAATTTTGACTTGTCATCACTTGTTCCACTGTACAACAGTTTTTTGGTGTGTTCTGTATTCATATAGCAACTATAAACATGTCCACTTATTACTCTTCCACCCTTTTGTATTAACCTTAGTATTCTTTAAATACGTTTTTTTTTTTTTAAAAAAAGGTTATGTTAACTCGTTGAAGACGAGTCCCGAGAATATTCTGGCAGGTGTCTATGGGAAATATGTGTTATAGCAAAATCAGTCTGTCCTCGACAGGTTAAAATTATGTCCATTCCAATTATGTAATTCCAGTTATTTCATAAATATCCCAGCTTACTATCTCATTTTGTGTCCCATTTAACCGTACAGACAAATATAACTGACAAGACATAATAGTCGAAGGTTTTAAAAAAAAATCTAAAAAACCACATACATGTCCACTTATCTGTCCTCTACTCTGTCATTTGCTTCATATTCATTAAATTTGTTTCAAGGAGGGTATGTTAAAGTTATGTCTATTCCAATTATGCTCATTCCAATTATTCCATATGTACCCCAGCTTATTTCATTTCTATATTCCATTTGAGTGTACAGTCAAATAAAGCTGATTAAGATAGAATTGATAAAAGCTTCTAAAAATTTCGCCCTTGCGACACCCTTGTCATCATTATTTCATCACGCTTGTAATACACTACAAAGGTAACAAAAGCCAGAGGCATGTGTGTATATCAGCAATATACCACCATAATATAATGTACATTCAATATCTATCTATCTATCTATATTATATATATATATATATATATATATATATATATATCCTGTATAATATGTACAAGCTTTCATAACAGCACTACCCTTTTTATTAGATTGAGAATGCTCATATTCCTGTGTGAATACAAAGGATGTTTTATATTGGCATGGTTAATAGATAATCCTTTTTAATGTCCTTTAGGCCTACATCAAATGACCATAGACAGGTTGACATAAAATTCATAAACACTGTAAAAATGAATTTGAACTTATGAAGGGTACATGCTAGGGTATATAAACAGAGGCAGCATTAAAGATTTTTTTCCTTTGATTTAGTTGGTTTCAGATTGACTGCATTTACTAGTTATTTGGTGACAATATTCGCATGCATTTTAATTTCCCAAATTTCGTGAGCGCCAAGATTCGCGAAATTAAAATGCACGTGAAAGTTCTTGCTTACACTATATGCATTGAATGCCACCGGCAGTTTGCGAAAATTTCATGCCGCAAAAAAGGCCATTGGCTCCAATTCGTGAAAAATTCATGCCGCGAATATATCATGTTCTACAGTATTTATTTGTAAACTGCAACAACAGATTGGCATTTTGTCAATCTTTCCCAAACATTTTCTTCTTGTTGCTACCTGCATACAACCAGCCATAGGGCCCTATGGGACAAACAGCCACATCTGTGCAGAATGGTTCTGCATCTACAGGCAAATCTTTTGTACGACATTTTCTTGTGACTTTCATTTTGTCCACTTCCACTTCTGTCTGGTTGTGTATTTTCTAACCAATATCTGTAATGTTTAAATTCAAGAAATTGATATTCAAATCACATAAAAAAATGATACACACATATATAGATATTCCATGATTTTCAAGCAGCTTGGAAACTGTCCTTTGGACATTTGTTTGGGTGAGATTTTACCTGTCACAACTGCATGCCGTAACTACTGTTGTAGATCTCTTTCATTTGACAGAAACAACAATATCTACATTCACTGCTACTAAGATCTACTGTTGAGAAATGATGAAGACACAAAAATATTCATATTTCTCACCTCGATAGTAAATTTTCAATCATTCAATTAAATTATGTTATGTTGAATATTCTCTCTGTTTATACAGTTTTCTCTCAAGACTTTTTTTGGGGGAAATGGAGAAATATCAAAGTATCAAAGCTTCCATATTTACAAGGAAAGATTTATTGGCGTGCCAAAATACCATCCCCGAAAATAAGGTCTAATCAAACCTGTTCAAACTAATTCAAAGGAAAGCATTCACCTGACATAAACCTTTAATATGAAATGCATGCCACACTCTGCGTATTAAAGCATTTGGTAAGGAAATAATCACATTGGCATACCACTTTAAAATCAAATATTTTTTTGGATGGCAATATCCTTGATACAGTAATCACATCCTCATAAATTTCTCTTTTCATTCACTGCACGGTCTGTCTCCTTTATTGTAAGGCTGGAAGAAGTTGCTTTGTCGGCACAATGAAAGGAGGTATATATGAGATACTCAATATTTCATTTTGGCAATCCTGAGTAAATATATCACATCCTCTTTCATTCATCAGAATCAATTTGGTAAATAGAGAGATATTAAAATTATGAACAAATTAGGAGGGTGAGAGAGGATGAACAAAAATAGGATGCCTTTCCATGTTTGGATAATTTTTTTGCAGTTATAACTAAGGAAAAGATACTCACATTTAGAGGCATACTCCCATAAAAAGAATGGATTTATTATACATCTCATTAACCCTTTACGTGCCTTGAGTGCTGATTGGCGAAGAAAACCCCACATACATTGCACATACTGTTCAAAGTCCCCAACAGAGAACAGGTTAATATCCACCTCTGAATCATTTCATCATTCTTCAATTATCTTGCAAAACCAGACGACCTCAAAAACATGCGACCTTAAGAATATAATAACACTGCTCTCTGATGCTCTGGACAAAGGATACACTACTATCATCACACATTGTATAAACCAATGTCACACGTCATCCATGGCTATGCAAAGCTTTTTGAGAATGTCCTCACAAAACTGTCCATGCATAATTGACCATAAGTTACAACTGCTTTGACATTTTTGTTTATGGGATGCTTTATTACATGATATGTAGATCTAAATTATTGCAATACTATATGGGGATTAACACCCCACAAATACATTGATCAAATACAAACATGAGCAATACCCCTCACGTGCCTTATAACCAATTCATTATGCCTTTTCTGATAGGTTACATGTGATTTAGAAACATTTACATAAACTATCACAGATTTCATTACAGTCTGCAATGTCAATATATTAACTTGATAATAACCTTTTTCTTGATGCATTCATAAATTATTTTACCTTAAGGAATTTCTTTCATAATGAAAATACCACAAATGCCTAGAACATTCATTTCCTTCTAAATTGTATATCTTATATAATGCAATCATCTATTTAAAAAAAGGTCAAGTTTTGAAGAATAACTAGAAAAGTCTGTTTTGAGATCAGTGATACTGTAAGACAATAAGACTTTACAGACAACACCTTTTTGATGCAATCAATTTACAAATGAGTGAAGAGCCAAATGGACAGTTTCCTCTTCTTATTTATCTTTTATGATGAATTCAACATTCCCTGTGTATTGTACTGCATTGATGCTGTTTTCAACCTATGTACAAAATCATTATAATGTATTTTATGCATTTACTATTTAGCATTTGTCAAGGGATCAGTCTCAGCAATTCTGTATTTTGTGCCTTTCATGATTTTGCCACTATCATATTTGATACCATGTAACTCTATACAGTTTTTGCAAATTCAATTACGTTTAAAGGGGAAGGCTAGTAACTGATCAGTGGGAATCAGTGGAAATGCTGGGAGATGATTGTTCCAATCCTTATGGGATTCATTCAAGAGTTCATTGTATATCTATTCTTGTGTGAAAATGATTTGCTGCAGAACGGTCTCATATTCAAGTAATGTGCAGATTAATGCTCCGTCACTGACCAGGGACGCTAACCTAGAAGCATTAAACTGCACATTACTTGAATATGAGACCATTCTGAAGCAAATCATTTTCACACAACAATAGATATACAATGAACTCTTGAATGAATCCCATAAGGATTGGAACAATCATCTCCCAGCATTTCCACTGATTCCCACTGATCGGTTACTAGCCCTCCCCTTTAAAGTGGGAATAATGGAATTGAATTGAACTGAACTGAAAAATCTATATCTAATATGACTTTTGTGTTTCTTTTTGTGATATAATCACAAAGTGCCATATAAACTAATACCATTGCATACATACACATTTTTAGGCCTAAGTGTTATGTAAAGGAGAATATATGAACTCAATGAAAGTTAGCAACTAGCGACAAACCAAATATCAGCCTAATGAGGTTAACTCTTGTTTCATCTATACTCTTTAGCTTAAAGACGAAATCTGGGACAATTAAAATTAATCTAAAAAGAAAGAGTAAAATCTTACAAGCAAAAGAGGAAAAGTTTGATCAAACTTTGATCAGACTATACCTTATAACTGGCCTGGAATTCCCCTCTAAAATTGCAAAACAGATGTGATTTGTAACAGTAGTTACCTTGATAACGCTTTTTGAACATGGTGTCTAGTGGAACAGAACCTCTCTTAAAGTCAAGATGAATGTCTAACAGCAGAACTTGATTTATAGTAATAGAGACAATATGTATTTTACCCCATACTATCCTTTCACACATACTTGTTTCTAGAAACAAAAAAAGAAAAAAAAAGGCTCAACAAAAACTGAAAATTGAACTTTAACCTAGCTGGATTTTTTTTTTAGACAAAGCAAAGGTTCAAACTACTCAATAACAAAATCAATACAATTTGACTGCAAATTCATCTACAAATTTAAGTCTGTCAATAAAACCAATAAAATGCAGTGTTTAAATTACAGTACATCCTAGGGAAAATAATCATAACGTTTTCCAAAACATATGGACTTTGGAAAGCCATAAACATATGCTATATATTTTGTCCTCAGTCATACATACCATATCTATATAAATAACATGTATTTTATTGCCAATAGGCCACACATTTTTTTCAACTGTTCACTGTGTATACTGGGTACAAGTTCACACTTTGGAACCACTAAATCTCTTCTCTTTCATTATATTCTGTGTGTTCACCTGTTGTTGTTGTTTATTATTCTATTTTTCTGAATGGGTAACAATAGGTCCCATGCACCTACAACGGGTAGGAAAATTTACAGACGGTAAATCAGTTTGTGAAGCACAAAACAATGCAATTATGCATGTCTGGGATTGGGGTTTTACTGCAACAGTGGGGAACGGAAGCAATAAAGAAATTAACTGTAAGCGGAGTGCCAACTGGTTTTCAGGTCTGATATAGTTGAAAAGACATGAAATGGAGTCCGCGCCTCGGAGCAGTTTGCTGGGGCTCACGGATGAAACCGAAATGGGAGAAGGGCACACAGGCGAGGAATGCCACAAGCAGCGGCACGAGACTTCATCAACGGTGGTGACCCTCTGACTGGAGCAGAGAAGAGGGAGAGGAACTGGGAAGGAGGAGATGGAGAGAGTTCTGCCCAATGTTCCGGGCGCAGCCAATGTTTCTGGCCCGAGGCGTTTCATTTGCTTAATCCAGGGGTTAATTCAATAAACGGATTAAATACGAGATGCATTCAAAGAGGAGGCCAGCTATATTTTTCGGCTCATGAATGACGCGAGAGGGGCAGTGACCTTCACGGGAGACGCTCAGGGGGCGTCGATATAACCCCCGACGCGGTGTGTGTGTGTGCGCACCCCCACTCTCTCTTTTCTCTCCCCGCGGCTCAGTTGGCTGCAACCTCAATGTCTAAGAAAACATTCGGTGGCATAACATTGGGCAAAATCAATTTTAATTTCACAACAGTCAGTCACTTTAAGCCGATGAACCGGATGTGTTGACATTGGGCCATTTTGGAGATTGAGACGCCAGGCCGCGGCGCGGAATCGACACTCTCGCCCCCGCCACGGCAGGGGTTATGCCTGGGCATTGTCACTGCTCCGGCAGTCTCCAGACGCGGCAATGCCTTGCTACTTGCTTATACTGGCAGGCAGAAATGCAGGTGAAATTTTCTCCCAATCTCTGCCTCTAGCTGCCTCCAGTTATCTCAGTGGCCTCCCTCTTTCCCTCTATCTCGGATGTACAGAACATTTTTTTTTTTCAGCCTCATTGTCTTTCTTTTCTCTCCTGACTTTACCATTCTTCTCAACTTGGATGATGTCAATACCTTTTATCCTCTTTAACTGTAGCATCTTCCATTAACTTGGCATAATCAAACACACTGTAGAGTTAGAATAGGATGTCTCCAGCAATATTTACAGTGTATACTTTTATTTTCTTAATAATAAGAACAAAATATGGCAACTACTCAGAAAAGATAAGACTATCGTTAAGGGATGGAACCAAAGCTTAAGCCCATTATGAATAAGAGTGTGCTATAAGATGGAACCAACTACAAGCAAGGCTTGTAAATTCTAGTTGATTCCTAAGGTTGAATATGCTTCATATATTACATAATAGAAAACAAAATTAGCCGATAGAACAAAAAGGCTCAATTTTTGCTGATATCACTGATAAATAAAGTCAAAGACAAGAAAAAAAGAAAGACAGGTAAAATAAAATAACCATGTTCACTTCTCTATAGAAAATACCTCTTTAAACTCTAGGGTTGAGAAAAAAGAATACACTTATTTAAAAGAAAAATAGTATCAAAGTGTATCTCAATCTGCATGAATGCCAAAGACATCATGAAAGAGAAAAACAATAAAGAAGACATACATCCCAATATTGACATGTAAGTGGATACGAGAAGTACTAAACCTAAAAGGTGCTTTTCAAGTCAATAGAGAAATGAATTATACTTTTAAATTTCAGGCAACATTGGTACACCCATAAGACAGCCCTCCCTTCCATCTTCAATTGATGACCAAAAATCAGATAATCAGAGTTGCATCTAATCTGCAACCTGAAAACTCTTCAGCACCACTGTCTCCCCACTTTTCAGCTCCAATTTTTTTTTTCTTTCCATGTTTTGCTGTGATATTTCCTTTCTCTTTCGCAAAGGGGACTAGGTGGAAGAGGGGAATCTCTAAGAATGTGGGGGTTAGACCATTACAATGGAAAACAGTGACTTACATAATATGACAATACAGCACTGTTAGTTTCAATCCATCTCATGTGTTATGTGCACACCAATTAAAAAAAGAATATCTGAATTATAGTGGTACTTTGAGGAGCAGCATTTTTCTACTTATAGGAATCCACCTTCTCAGTGACTATTGGTGACTATTACAGTTCTACTATTACTGACATCCGTACACTCCACTTCCTGAAGTCTACTACAAGGACTATTACGTAGACATCAAAGACAGTGTAGCGCAGGCAGGCAAGGGAGATGTGGAAATCAATGCTCCGACCCCTGAAATGCATCACACTATTCCTCTGCAATGTTTTTTCATGGTAAAATTGCGCCAAGTTGAAAAAGGGTATGTGAAAATGGCCTTAATTCCTTTCACATCCCAGCAGGTAACTTATAGTGGTGAATGTAAGACAGGTTTGGAGCCCCTTTTACCTCGAGGTAAAGCTCATGCAATCTTTGCTTCCCTCGGATACACCATCCGTAAAAACTAATCATGACAACTGCGTGCAGTCAGCCTCTTGGCTTTTGCTGGACTTACGTCCATTGAAGACATTATAGCATGTGCAAAGCATGTTGAGCTTTATATCTTTCATCAGATTAACAGACTCTGAGTAAGTGAGTCTTGAGTGATATGTCATATTTATACTAATTAAAGACAAAATATTGATCGGAAAAATTCATCCACACCCTGATCCATAATTGTAATATGTGAGATGCCGTTACCACGCTCTTTCCGCTATTCCAGAATGATATTTTGTGCAGGGCAATGACCCTGCTAAAGATACCGGTGAGAGAGGGTCTCTCCATGAAGTGAAAGGTACACCACGAGCCACGACATTCCAAGCCTAGGAAGAAGGCGTCTCAAATGAGGGACACCCAATCTGCCCAAAAAAATCACGCAATTTACGTCAACTTATGACACACCATATTACACGTCCGCACGACGGGCTGAACTTGAAAAGATATGTTCAAGTCCATCGCAAATTACTCGGCGAAATTATACCAGACCGCCGGCGCGATTGGTTAAGAGATGTTTTGGGTGAGAGACGTGGAGAGCTTCACCGGGTTTCTGTTTTCACCGATTCTCATCGAGGACTCGAGATTTTCACGTCATTAAAACTCCGGGAGACAATGCGGGGAGAAGAAACCTATCCAGGCAGGTTTGGCGACTGATTAATTTTCGGGAAATAATACCGCACGATGAATGCACACCACTGGAATGTCTGACACAGACCGAGAGAGGTTGGGACTAGAAATCGCTCATTGCATGAAAGAGTACTCTCTTCAGTTCTCCCTAATTGGTGCTCAGAGGAAAAATACAGTGAGATGAATAAAGCTGTTCTCAAAAAAGAAAAAAAAGAAGAAGCAAAAACAAAGGTAACGAGAACGGATTGCAATATCGGAGACATCTCACCTACAGTTTGCTGTGTAGCATTTCAGAGTTCATTACACAAAGGGTATATCATCTCCACCTTAAAGGAGCAGGGTGTCAGAGAGACAGAGAGAGAGCGTCGTTTCCATCTCACACGTCTTTAAACTGGGCCTAATGACCTATTGTACGAATTCTGATTGCTGTAAGATATACTGCGCAAAACGTGTCCTTACCCAATGATTACAGCGGCAGACATCACGCGAAATGTTTGTAAATCAGTTTCAAGATGCAAATACCGTTTTTTAAGAGCCCCCACAGACAAAATGAAATGAAAAATATATAGATCAAAAGATAGGTGAATAGATAAACGAAGAATTGAATAATGTCATAATACAAATAGAAATTCCAACCATCGGTACTACTAATAATACCAGAAATGATTATGATAATAGCCATAATAATAATGATGATCACTGAAAAGATTAATCTAATTGGCATGACAACTGAATAAAAGTTCATTTTTACCCAATGATGATGATGATAATGATAATAATAATGATAATAATAATGACAATAACAATAATAATGCTAATAATAATAATGATAGTAGTAATGATGATGATAATAATAATAATAATAATAATAATAATAATAATAATAATAATAATAATAATAATAATAATAATAATAATGATAATAATAATAGTAATAATAATAATAATAATACTAATAATAATAATAATAATGATAATGATAATAATAATAATGATAATAATAGTTGTCATCAATAATCATACTCATTGATAATAAATAATGTTTTCATTAAAAAGATTATACTATCCATACTCACAGCAATTATAACAAATATTTCATTTTCAAGTGCCCAATTGTCTGCTGCATTATTTTTGGAATAAGATGGATCCTTTCATGAGCCCTTGCCTTTATCACCACAAGCAATTGAGACTTTATACAGCTTTCATTACCAATACAGATGTCTTCTTTTGAATAATTTTTTGAATAAAAGTGCTAAAATATTATGCATTGCATTTCGTAATCCACTGACATTCAAGCAAATATGAATAAACAGATAAAAAAGGGAAGTAAATAATGATATTTTGAAACTTCGTGGATTGAATGGAGATCTGAACTCACATTGATTTTAATGTGTGTCCAAACAAAAATGATTGCACAAATTTGCTCATCTCTGTTCTACATTCACTGTTGAAAGGCTCTTCAATTTCATCTATCAATAGGGGTAAAATTTAATCAATAGTCAAGAAGGCCTACCTTTTTGCAGATTTCCCAATCTTGGCTTGAAGTTCACGAGAGGTCTTCAAGCATTTTTTTTTTTACCTTCTACTGTTCAGGATTAAAAAAAAAACAGTATGGCTAATGTCAACTTTGCTTTGCAGCATCATTTCACAACAAACAAACAAACAAACGTACAATATGTCTTAACCTGAGATGTGTCTGAGTGTGTGCAGCACAAAGCCATATTTGCCGGAAAAGGGCCGTCCGGAAACTTGCGAGATGTATAAGCCTGCCTACAGAATGGATTAAGACAAATCATGTTTTCTTTCCTACTCCAATCGCACTGTAATGGAATCAATTTCTCAAGCTTTCTGGCCATCTGGGTCAAAACACCAATCACAGCCAGGCATCTTAGGATTTCAGTGTCCTCATTTTGGGCTAACCATTGATTCAGCAGCCTCTTTGACTTCTTTTCCTGAAAGATTAGATTTCTTCAGTGTCTCACAGTAATAAAAGTCATAGAAGTCTTATATTTTTTAGAACGGATGCATTCATGTAAAAATCTATTTTCATTTTTGAAGGATGCAGGTAATCAAATGCTCCTGTTCTCTTGATAAAGAGCAACTTGAATTCAAATGCACACAGATTTACTGCAATTACCTGAACATGTTATGTTATTTTTATTTTGTATTTCATCTATATTCTAAGAATTCATTGCATCCCTAATTTTTCTCACTTGTTAATGTATCCAGTAATCTGTCATCTTTTTGGTATTAAAAAAAATGTGTGCCAAATAAGATAAGAAATATTCTACTATGTTCAAAATAATAACATTTATTGAGTTTGCCTGACAAAAAAGGGTGAATCCCTAAGCAAAATCTCTAATGGCTATAGCTAAAACTGATGAAACAGACATAAAACCTTATGGTCCTACATGGCAACTGATTTCCTCACAAGACAAAAGAAAAAATGTTTAATGAGTGTCAGCGATTACTGTGATAAAGTCACGGTCAGCAGTTTCCCTAGGTTCAGTTAATTTTCTGTCTCAGCAAAATAGATTGTGAGATTAACTCTTTATGTGCCACATTTGCATGCCAAACTCAGTCACCGGCATGCCAACTTCCAATATTTTGCCCAATTGCACAAACCTGCCCAAACCGACTGATAAATCGCCAAATGCCAAGGTACAATTATAGCTTCACTCCATTCCATTCCTCTCACATGTAGCTTGAAATTGTGTAGTGATTAAATATCAAGCTGTGTTCCCTATTGGATTTGCAAGTAAATTCTAACTTTCTGTCACTATTTTGTGTGCAAAAGTCACGCCTGGACAATAATGTAGCTACTGGTCATTTGACAGAAAAATAATCATTGATTTCTCATAAAGCTTGGCATTTTCTCTAAATTTTTTCTTATTGCATGTCCAGCATAACAAAAATCTATAAAAAGTCGAATGGATTAAAATGATAAACAGAATGTTTTCCCAAGCATGCCTACATTGCAGTCTCAGAAAAATGTGGCTTACAGGGGTTTACACCATGGCGCATAAAGAAATAAAAAATATCGAATCGCATACTGAGTAAAGTAAAGTAAATAAAGAAGAGAGTTGAATTCATTGACTGCTAATTGAAACAGTAGTTTTGGAAATCTTACGGTTACAGCAAAGGTGAAGGGAAGGAAGGGAAGGAAAGGAGAATTCATGAATGTTTTTGGCTTAGAATGCAAATTGATACACACAAAACCGGTTTGAAAAGAAGCTATTCCTATCCTTATCCAAGACGACACACCTTGTATAATTATGTGAACATAATTTGATACATAATACGGAGATATCTGTGGACACATAGAATATGTGTGATTCACTGCACTCTTTCAGCCACGGTTGCATGCAGCCTGACTGAGCCCGGACACGGTAAAGTGAAGGCGTGTCTCGTCGGGTTCGCCCACTTGTGTCTAGACATCACGGATTACGACGACTGCATTATTGCTACCTCACGCCACTCACGGCCCGCCGAGCCGGTTGCCGACAATTATTACCCCGCACAGGTGAAAACGACTGCAGGAGAGGGTTGGCATCGGAGAGACACAGGAATGACTCTCCCCGGCAGACTGTGTACTTTGAAATCCATGCAGGCGCGATTGATTGATATCGCTGCGCGCGGGGGAAAAACACTGCCAATACTCCGGCTTTCGCCCGGCAACATTCATCAACATTCACTGCCCTTTACTACTCGAAGCCCCAGCACGAAACCAAATCTTCCCCGCATTCGCAATGCTATTGACATTGCGCCGGCTACAAAACAAGTTCAATGACCACAGATGCATTTACCTCCATCACCCCCCCCCCCTCCAATCATCTCTTCCCACTCTTCCTCGCTTCCCTCTTACTTCCCTCTCTTTCTCTCTTCTTCTCCCTCTCTAATCCCAGGTCTGTCTTGCAAGTACTTTTCCTATCAAAACCTCCGCCATTACCACATTCTTCTTTATTTCTGCGCCCCTTCATTTGAAATTCTGGGACCATTTCCTCTTGCACAATGAGCTGCACATTTATGTTTAACCCCCTCACCCCCCCCCCCCCACACACACACACCTTCATCCTTGAATCATGCCCCCCACCCCTTTAACCCACACACACACACACTCATAATGAACTGCATCCATGCAGAAATCGAAGGAGTAAAATGTGCAGTTTACAATATGGGCAGCCACATTCTAAGCCCCGGTGATCGATTATCTGTCAAACGCGGCGTAGGAGACCCCTCCACGCCTGACGTGCCCAGACAATTTGCAGCCTGTATGCTCCCGGATGATTAAAAGCAGGAATGACTGGGATCAGTGAATAAGGTGAAAGGCGGGAGGAGGGGGGGGGGGGGGGAGAGAGAGTCTTGCTTGGGGATTTTTAAACTCTCATCTAATGCTCCCAGCTCCTGCCCATTCCAGCTGGCATACCTAATGTGCATCAAATTCATAGTCATTCCCCTTTAAATTACTCGAGCTTGTCTCATTCGCTTTCGATGCGGTCACAAACGGACTAGCATTCATGCTTGGTACAGCTCACTGATGTGTTACATGTAACCATCATAGTCCAACACACATTAACAGTCATTTCCTACACAGACAAAAGACAATTATCATCATACAAATTAAAGTTCAACCACATTGTTGCATTAAAAAACATTTTTTTTTAAAAATGACCAATATACCAATTACTTGCTTTGTTAAGTGAGAGATTGTGTCATCTGAATCATCAATTAGCAAGCATGTAATCTTTAAAGTGTCAATATTCGACAGAGCTGAATAAATATGTCATCATATCTTAATTATCATGTTTTATGCAATACCCTCATCTTCACATACTGTATATAAGGTATCTTTCCCGAGGTTTTTATTTTTGTGAATTTTGCGAGTGTCTTTTGCGAGGTTTTTATTTTAGTGAATTTCCCATGTCGGGTGCTATTCACAAATTTAAAAAAACAAACAAACATGAAAATATGAACTCTCATCCCAACATGAATGTGATGTGACGCATACATTTGGCAGTTCAGTGATGTGCTTAATGATCGCCAATTTAACCGCTCGCGACATTGTTGGGAAGTCCTAATTTGCGAAAAATTAGACTCACTAAATATATGCCTTACACAGTACTCTGACTGACGGTGTCAAAGGAGGTTGAAAAGTCTTTTACTCCACTGTAAACTTCTTTGCTCAACAAAGTTTTGTTTGCCAGCATATTAAGATGCAATTGTCTGTGCAGTCTGAAAAGAAGAATCTAAGCAAGAAAATATCAAGCAGAGGGGTGAAGGGTGAGGTGTGAATTTTCTTCCATTTGTCCCGTGGTTCCTTTTTTTCAGACACATTTGTTAAATTGCAGATCTGCAGTTGCGATCCTACAAATTTCATTTGTAGTGGGAGACAAATTGAAGAAAATTCGAACCTCAAGAAGAATCCACTCGGACATCTCAAGGCTTTGCTTCGCTATATTGTTCTTCCATTCAGCAGTGCTTTGGCAGGTGTACAATATTACATTATTACATAATACATCACCAGAAAACGACTTACTTGCCTTTGAAAGTTGCATCGTGCAGGCATTAGGATGTTTTTGGCTGAGAAATCATTGCTGAGTTTGAAAACTGGATTATGCTTTTTCAAACATGATACATTGTTGCTGACAGGTACAATATCACATAGTGGGTCAATAAAAAAGTCAACAACACAAAACTAAGCTTTGCTTGTAGAGGATAGGTTACTTGAAGTTAGAATGTTATCATCCTGTATGAGATAACATTTTAAACGAACATGACACAATAAATCTGTCCTCAGCCTAAATCCCGTGTGAAGTAATAATGGCTAGTATAGGAGAAGGAGAGAGGGGGGGGGGGGGGGTGAGGGATAAAGCCAAACCACAAAAAAAAAAAAGAATCAAACATTCCACCAAGACGAACACTGCTAATATCAGGATTTGTCAGCCATGTCATAACAACGATGAAAAATAATGGAGATGAATTTCACAAATTGGGTACACTTTGGAGTTTATTTTTGTAAATCAAAATGCAAAGAGGGAATGGACATTTTTCTGTAAATTAGGTCACAGTATTAACCACACCATATTCGTGCTCATTAATGTCGGTGGGAATTCCCGTCACATGACACAGACGAACATGTCAAGATGTTACATCGGCCAATAACATCAAGGCCGAACAATATATGACATATTATACTAACACTAACAGCATTGGACAACCACCAATCATACTGGGGGTTAATGCTCAAACTTACATGCCCCTTGTTTTGGACTGCTAAAGAACAATCCTGTGCTACAAGAAGAGCGACTAATTTCTTCAATTTTGTGAGAACTATCCTTTATTACTTTTATACACACACAACCCCCCCCCCCCCCCACAAACTCAATATAAAATTTCAAACTCAAACAGATGAATAAGAACAGATCAAAAAGAAACAAAAGATGTTTGTAACTTGTAAAGTTTCTACGATACCCAAGGTGGTTTCATACAACTTAAAATGACCATCTATGCCATAGTGATATTGCAAATAGATATATTTGCACTAGAAATGATTTTAAAAAATTACACATATTCATGCATTTTCATGAATGTCTTTATGCATTTGAGGAGTGCTCTCAAGATACTTCGAGACTTAAAATTTCAAGCCCCTATACATGAATGTTACATTTTGGTCAGATTTGCCTATCATCAGGGCCCCATGTCATAAAAGATGTTAGGATGGCAACTCTTGCTGGAATGGCAACTTCCTATATAGCAACAGCCAAGCAGGAAGCTGGATTCTTGTCATTACCATGACAATTGCCATTCCAGCAAGAGTTGCTATCATATCAACTTTTTATGAAATGGGGCCCAGATCACTGATCTTCAGATTCCAGATTGCTGTATGTATCAATGTATCAACTGCATATTTAGCCATGGAAAAACGCTTCAACTGGGAGGTGCTGTTAATGCACAGTAACAATAATATTTGTGCCTAGAAGCACATTGTTTGCATACAGGAAATCACTCTAATAGTATGTTTTGGCAGCAAAAGTGCAAAGGGTAATATTCTGGAACATATTAGATGGCATATTATATCAAATAGTAAATGGTCATGAGCGCGATAGTATGAGGTTTTGCACGAGGTGAAAGATAGAGGTGCCCTATTCAACGAGGTGAAGCTAAGTTGAATACTGTACGAGCTGAAATTTTCGCGTACAGATATCTTCGCGAATTGCTACTCGGAGGACATTTGCGCGTGTTGTTAATTTCGCGGTTGCAACGGTTTAACTGAACGTAACTATTTGCGCATTGTTATTTTCGCGGTTCAAAGGCGATTCGTGAAATTCGCGAAAATAAAACCACCGCGAAAATTTCAGCTCGTACAGTAGTGGGCCTCATCTTTCACCGAGTTTGACATCTTGTTCCATAATTGCATGAGTGAAGACCATATGAAGAGTTTGTTTGCAAAAACCAATAAGTCCATATTTGCCAAATGGAGATATTTGCGATTAATGGTCAAGAAAAATAAAGAGAATAATAAGAAAAATTTTGCTTTTTTTTACCATAACTTTAAAAATGTACCTTTAATGTAGTGACCGATATATCATTTAAAAGGTACTATTTTGTACTTTATGAGAGAGACCATACTTCAAAATCTTCAAAAATGGACTTATCAGTTTTCGCGAACAAACTCTTCATATACTATTTGTTTCATGCAACACCTTGGATGCCAACAAATGTGGTCCGCACAGATTCTTGAATTTAGTACAGAAATTAGAGGAGAATGAGTGGCACAGTCACAGTCAGTCATACGTGAAACTAATCAACTGAACTTGCTGACAGTGACATGAGTGACTGAATGCATGCTTGTACCTGTTGAGTATGCGCCGCAAAGTTTTGTTAGTTGTGGCATCAGATTCGTATACTGGAACGAACGAGTTGATCATGGGTTTAACACAGGAGTCAATGGAAACTGCTGACGTCAGCTGGACACTATCCTTCTTTTCTCAAACAAAACTGCACAACTCAATAGTGGCAGCATGCGATGGTATTTTTAACTGAATGTCAAGTGATGTGCCACCCACAAATATTTACAGCCAGAATCTTTTTAGGTGTTACATATCAAATGATATCTCTGAATTTTATAAGCTCAGAACAGCAAATCTCTTTCACTCACCACCAAGCTTCAGAGCTCTGTATGATGAAATCGCTAAACCAGCAATGAATCAATTCTTGACTGTAAAGTTGACAAGATATTCTAACGTAACTGCAATTGTCACAGGTACAAACATAATCAAATTTCTCCTAATTTTTCAATAAACTGTCAAGAAATTGGGGGTGTGGTTGAGACAAATATGGTCATCAATGCATGTTCATAATATCCCACGATGCATTGGTCATGATGTTGAATACTGTAAAAAAAGAAATTTTTGCGGTGTTGAAATTTTCACGCATTTCGCGCAACCAGAAACTAGCGCGAAAATAAAAGCATGCGAATATTTTTGCTTGCCGTACGTTCCTGTGCGTGATGTCTTGATTCCGCAGAATTAGAAACACACAAAACTCTTCTTACCCGGCCAAGCGCGGAAAAATTAGTAGCGCGAAAATATCCACTTTTACAGTATTCCAAAGATACTTCATACTTCTCCGAGGAAGTACAAATGGAGTCACATGCCCGACCATGCCCCCACAATAATCTGAACACAAGAGAAAGTTTAATCACCACACGCACGCACAAAATTCAATTTCAGCTGTATACACATAGTACTATCAACATATTAGTTTCAAAACAACATGCATAATGCACATGTCATAAATGACTCCATGGCGGCAATAAAACCTGAACAGCTTTCACAGAGCTATTCTTTCATATACCCCATCCTGGTTTTTACAGCCACATTGATTAATTACAGTCGGCAGCATGGTCAACTTCTGGCGCTATGGCTTGAAAATGGTACTTTCACTGGTTGTAATAAAATAGAATTAAGAAAAAAAAAAACAAGAAGAAACCAAAGAACAGAGCTGCAGGTTCCTACCTTATGAATAATCTTGAGTTTTTTTATGTATGCGTTTACTTTCACTGTGGTTAAACTTGATCATTTATTTGTGCTGCACTTTCTCTCCAGGCGCTATTGTTCTCTAGAAATTTGATGCAGAAATTTGTTTAGGGTTCCATTCTTTTACGAGAAAATAGCACCACATTATAAAGCACATAAAGGAAGTTGTTGGATGCCAACTGTCCTCCAGTGTAAATTATCCAGTGGATGGCCATTAGAGTTCTCCGGGGTGCAGACAAGGAGAAGTCAGGAAGGAAATAATTTCTTTAAGAAAAAAAAAATATATATATACTAGAAAATAGATGAAGATTTAGTAAACAGACAGTCACAGAGACAGAGTGAGAAAAAGAAAGAAACAAGAAAAAAAAAGGAACAAAAGTTAAACAGAGAGAGAGAGAGAGAGATAGAAAGAGATATAGAAGGAATATTCAGGGCAAGTATGAGCATGAAAACAGGAAGTGACTGAGAGATGAATGGACAGATGTGGGGAAAAATGGGTACAAAAAGAGCAAAATGGGTACAAAAAGAGCAAAATGGGTACAGAAAAGACACAAATGGAGGGAGAAAAGAGGCATGACAGAGGAGAAAAAGAAAATAGGAATAAAAGATAGAGATAGGAAAAGAGAGAAAGGAAAAATATTGGGATGACTGTAGGAAGAAAGATAGAGAGGAAAGACTGAAGGATGAGGGAGTGGAGAATCAGACAATGATTGAGAGATAGTTCCAGAGAAAAGAGAGAAGATTGACAGAAAAATGAAGAAAGATATGACATCAAAAGATAGAAGGGATAACATAGAGAAAGATAGGAAAAAGAGAGATGGAGAGAGAGAGAGAGAGACTAAGAGGAGAGGTGGGTTTTTGATATCATCAAAGCTGGGAAAATGTGTACCTAAATGTCACAGAGATAAGAATTTGGCAGTTGCCGGGCAATGCTAACAAGCAAAAAGGGAACCACAACACAAATCAAGTCTGAGCTAAAAGATGCTAACAGTTCATCCATTGCAAGTTTGGATCGATGAAAGGTCATTAAAAATGCCTGCAAACTTTCATCCCCCTTTCTATACATATAAATAGGGGGGGAAATACTGTAAAACATGATATATTTGCGGCATGAAATTTTCACAAATTGGAGCCGACAGCCTTTTTTGAGGTATGAAATTTTCGCGAATTGCCACTGGCATTCGATGCATATAGTGTAGACAAGAACTTTTGCGTGCATTTTAATTTCGCGAATCTTGGCACTTGTGAATTCATGAAATTAAAATGCACACGAACATTCGTTGTTGTAGACTATACTGTATCATAATAAAAGGACCCAAAACAATCTTCTGTTTTTGCACTCTCATCTTTCATCTCCAGTACGACACACATCACTTCTTTATCAAACCAAAGAGTGATGTCACTTATTGGGGACAAAATTTCATGAGGTCTATTAGCACTGTCATTAATTACAGAAAACAACCCACACACCCACAGACACAGTGGAGATCAGAAAATCAGTGAATGAATAGACACCTTTCTTGTTCTCTGTTGTAAAGCATAAAATTTGGGTTTAGATGGGTAGGAAATGTATGAAGAAATGCACAGAAATCTTCAAGCATAGTTATGGCTTTCAACAATGTTTTCAACAAACCAATCCCATGTTCGGCTCTGACGATAGAATTTTCTTTCTCACTTTTTTTCTGATTATTTAAAAGCATGATATTCTCACACAGATCCAATCTAATATGTAAGTTTGAGTAGCATGTATAAACTATTTGTAAAGTGAATTTGCACTTTAACTCATAACATTCAATTCTACATCTCAGCCACTCATCACCTAACTTCTTTCCTAATGTTCCATGACACGTACAAACTGTCTCATTCTATTTCCACACGTGGCATAGATTGGACGTCAATCATCAAGTCAATCCTCATCGATAACTTTTGGTAAATCACATATCCATGAATGTAATTCAGTCATCAGTCAGCAAAGATGTCCCAAAACTTACTATCAACTAATTTAATTATTCAATTTTTATCATTAAGCTATATCTATGATTCAATAATTCTCCTAGCCTTTATTGCATAATACTCACTTAAGTAATTATGGACTTAAAGGTCCTGTTTACCTTTGGGAGCAGTGATTTAAAAAATGTTCAAGATATAACATAATGCATATGACGTGTAGGTCTGTGGTTGTATCACAAAACATCCTACTATATAAATTTTTCGCAATAAAGCCTAAAATATAAGGAGATATCAGTATTTTTCTCCATAAACCATAACGGTAGACTGTTTAGTCTGGAAACATTTTTATTACAACTATTGTTCACACTTTGTGTATTCAACAATACTTAACATCGATTATACGGATTCAAATTTTTATAGCAGTTGTTTCTGTCCCTAAATCACATTTTAGAACTATTCTAAAGCACTAATCCTGGGTCTTTGTTTCATCTGCAAATGGTAAATTATGCCTTTAATGTCAACAATCACAAATGGCCTGAAACATTTGGCAATATGAAGGGAAAAGATAACTTCAGCACAATCTAGAGTCATATCACTAGCTTGTCTAAGACCACACACACACATGTTCTGGTCCATTTTCCTCGGCCAACAGTGCACAAGAGTTCTGCAAGCCGAGGTTGCTTGAATCAACGGCATTAGCCTCCGCAAAGGCAAAGTGAGATTTTAAGCGCCCCCTCTGCACCAACATGACAAGTTCAATACTGCACATATCCCTTCGGGCCGCGCATCGCTGAAGCACTTAGGAAAGTCGTATGATTGAGGACTGGCCCGAGGACTATTTACTCATAGCGAAGCCTGCCCTCACTTTTCAGACATTGCCATGCACTCAAGCATGGAAAAGGAACACAGGAAGAGAGTGTTGTGTATGTACGTGTTAAGGAGGTACCATCTTTGACATTTTTAGGGCAACACAGAACACTATGGATGGTAAATATGGAAAAAGACGCAAATACACACCGTGTGTGTACAAGCATCAAACAGATTACCATCTCAGCAAATCAACAGTGGATTGTTGTTTTTCTTTCAGTGCCAAACTTTAAAAAATAATAATTTTTTATTTTATTTTAGAAGCGCCATGAGGACAGAAAGGTGGACCTGTGCACTATAAAAGTAGCCACTATTATTATTATTATTATTATTATTATTATTATTATTATTATTATTATTATTATTATTATTATTATTATTATTATTATTATTATTATCATTATTATTATTATTATTTGTAGACCACTAATCCACATGAAACTGAACCATTCGAATGGTTGAGCTTTGTGTATGAAATACATCACACTGTATTGATAATCACTTGTGTCTCATCACTTGCATCTTTCCCCCCTGTTTCTTTCTCCCTCCCTAAGCATATCTCTGCAGACATTTCTTGAACAAACATTGATCAACGAGTTGTGAGATATCAACTCTCACAAGTTCACAAATGTTACCTCACCATCATCAATGAATGTATGAACAATGCAACTTGTAATCATCTTGATCACACTGGCCAACATATTTCTGCTCATGCATGTGATCTATAATAATAGATCACCAAAGTGTGATCTCAAAGACATTCATCGCCACGGAAACTGGCTCTAAACAACCTCACCTGGCCCACATAATCTGTGAACTGTATCATTCTTGCTAACCATGCTCGCACCTGGTTCCAACCCAAAATATAACAAAAGACGGTGACATCATCATCGTATCGGTACTCCACACTTTAGAAGCTAACCAACAGTGAGTGAGGATTTTTGTTATTGGTTAGATTGATGAGATGTCTTGAGATTTGCCAAGTTGAATTCCCAGATTCTTTGGACGCACTTTGAGGACGTTTGTTACGTGGTCGTTGTTTGGTTTTCCTCCCTATCAAGTGGACCAACAAAAAAGAAAGAAAGAAAGAAAAAAAAAACCACTAGTCTGCAGGTTGCACTTTGTGATCACTCAACTCTGACATGCCTGGTTACCAGGATACAGGAAGAAAGAGCATCTCAGCTCAGGGAGGCCAGAGAAAAATGCACCAGCAATCTCTTCCCCCCCCCCCCAACCCCACCCCACATCCCTGCCCCATACAGAACTCGAGTTCGTCACATCCCCACTAATCAGACAAGCCCCGCTGCAGCTCTGGAAAGGGGCGCGTGAAGTGACCCCCAGGTGCCAAAAAACCCTCTTGCAATGGTTCCGGGCGGGTCCTTCCTTCTTCTCTAGGAGACTGACGGAGGGAGCAGTAGACAACAGTGAGTGTGCGCACTCCCCCGGATGGGCCACGTAAATGATACTTTCCATCAGGAAAACGTTGCGAAAGTATCCATTGCGGCTTTGAATTAGTGATAAGGGATCGTTGTAGACAGCAAACACTCTCTTTTATTTTCTCACTTCGTCTCCTCCTTTATCTTCTTTCTCTTCTTGGTCATGAGAAAAAAGAAGAAAAAAGGGTGTGCACAGAAATAAACTGAACTTGTGAGGTGATCAGTTGTTTTTCTTTTTAAAGCGACAGGGCCACTCAGAAACCTGGAGGGTTTCATAGAGTATCAAAGGGTATGGCACGGCAACTCTGCACTCTGCACAGTGTTAAGTTGTGATGATTTCTTCATGAAGCCCTACTTCACTTATTCCTATCCAAAAAACAACAACGAACAAACAAACAAACAAACAAAAAACTCCTGAGAAAAACGTTTCATCCTTTGCGTACATGTCCCCCAAATCTTGATTAATGTGAGTTGCTAAGTACCGTGTGAGTCCATAGCTGAATTTTGGACGGAAAAAAAAAAGAGAAAAAGAAATAGAACTGTTCTGGCTGTGATGTACCAGATTCAAATGTTTCAGCAAGCATAAAACAGTCAAAGCAGAAGAAACAAATTGTATCAAATTAATATGGGTGACATTGTATTGAAGGTAATCTTTATTTCTAGTCAAAACATAAATAAAAACTGAACAAATTATTCTGTTTCTGTCACGATGGTAAAATCCACTTTTCTTTGGTTGCTGCTGCAGCTCTTATTATATGAACATTTTTGTTAATTTTTGCTCATTTCAATGAAAACACAAAGTATAACAACAAGAAAAAAAATTGCAGAAAGTGAGGAAGTGAAATTGTTAATGAACTTTAACTTTAAAATTCTTTCTTCTTTGTTTTCAATACAGACTTTGGTTCAGTTTTTTCTTCTTTTTTTTTTTGGGGGGGGGGGATTTTCTTTGCACTTTTCACAACACGGTGGTAGCATGAGAAATTCTATATACGTCTACAGCACTGCGACATCTGATCACAGGAAATGCAGCCACGATATGTCAGGGAAACATTAGAATCAATATCATGCTCCAAACGTATCGCTGCCATCCGTGACTCAGTGATTTCTGTGTCTCATTAGCCACAGATACCCGCCCCGGTCGAGCATGTTGCAGGCTCGTCTCAAACAAACAAACAACAAAAAAAAGCTCCCTCCTCCCGCTAAGTTTCGGTTACAGCCACAATACTGCGAGAACCGATCGCAGAATGTTACACGCCATGTATCAGGGATATGTCTTTTCAATTTTCCTGATTTGAATGGGGGGAACTTCTTTTGGCGGTGCGAAATAATCAGGAAAGTGATCGCGTTATCTTGCAGACTTGTTGATAAGTCAAGGATTTGACAATGCATGAAGCGTGAGATGGATGTGTCATTTACCTCGTACCATATTACGGATCATTGTCATTTGTCGCGGTCTTCGGGCGAGAAACAGAAGCTCTGATTCATGCTGTCAGGAAGCATAGTTGCCGGTACGAATTCTGCCATACGTAACATCTATATATATATCAATGCGTGGCACGAAAGGCGTGAGCCGAAAATGGCCGCATCGAATTGAATTGCACACCAAAGTAAGACAATGCAAGAGAACGTAACAAGCAAACCAGAAAAACGAGCATCAATTTGGTGGCGAGAAAATGCGGCTCTCGCTGACAACATTTCGCCATTCATTCAGCTGGGCGCCTGGCAATACACCTTGCCCCTGGCCAAACAAACGCAATGTGTGCAACGTGATAGTCCAGTCCTTTCCGCTCTCCCCTCCGTCTCACACCTCAAGTTGCACCCACCGGAGCGAACAATGCATCACCCCGAGAAATTCCAAGCAGCGCAGTGCTCGTGGGGTATTGATCAGGCTGCCATGACTGTCCATGATAACCTTGGGCACCTTTCATTCCCCACCTATTCCTCCTCCACCAACCCCATCCCCCCACTCGACACCCTCCCCCCCCCCCCATCCCAATCCCGACCCCAACCCCTCATCTCCAATCATTCCTGTTTGTCATTAAGAGAGTCCTTCTTACTTGCCTCCATGTTATGCTGGAAATATTGACGAGACGGAGACACCCATTGATCCGGATGATTATGCATGGATGTGATGACTAGCAATCACGGACGGGCAGCGCAGCAGTGACTATAGTTTCGGGAATCCGCGGGAGGAGGGACCTCCTGCTCCCGCTCGGCCAACCACCCAATGCCGATCAATAGGAATATTTCCAACATTGTCCTCCCTCACACTCTGTACCGTTGCCAACTTCCCTCATAAACTACCACCCATAAGTCCACTTAATTCCCGTCCACTCCTTCAATCCTTCACTCTATCTCTCACTCTATCTCCTATTCCTATCTCTTGTTCTCTTTCTGTCCTTCACTTGCTTCTGTCATTTCTACATATCATTCTTCTTTTCATTTTCTTCCTTTCTACATGCTCTTTTCTTCCGTTCATTCGCTCTCTAATATGTCCTTTCCTCTTCATAACTCACTTCCCTACTTTGTCGTACATCGCTGTTTTTTTGTTTTCATACTTTTCTCCCATTATCTATTCATAAACTATTTCTTGAAATTTAGAAACTCTCAAGTCACCTACCAAGACTCAAAACTCCTCCCTTGTAAACACAATCTCATACTCATCCATTGGAGCATCCTATACCAGTCTATAGACATTTCATTGCATCAGTGCTAACATTTTACAGGGTTTATTCCTTTAAAAGCAGTGTGTAGTTTAACTTTCAAGTTTAATTCAAATCACAATTCACATCAAAACTCTTCACGGACTAAAATCATATCCACAACATTCACGTGATCATAATATGTGGAAAGTTAATACATGATATGAGATAAAACTGCAAATATATTTTGGAAGTAATATTGTATAGACAGACATTTGAATATACTTTAAGTTCCATCAGCACAACAAATATCACTACAAGACTTCGATCTTATTTCGATGCATCAATTGCTTATAAAGCTGGAAAAAAATACAGAACTGGAAAGGAATCAAAGAACAAAAATTCTGAGAGAGAAGAAGCATCTTTAATGACTGTTGAACAGGAGTAACAGACAATGATGTCCTACAATCATTACTTTTAACCTGTTGAGGATGGACTGATTTTGCTACAACACGTACTTCCCATAGAGGGTCTAGGGCAATTACCCCCTGGGCAATTACCCCGCACCCTTCCCCTGGCCCTAATCCTAATCCTAATCCTGAACCTAACCCTAACCCTAACCCAAACTCCTAACCCTAAACCTAACCCTAACCGTAATCTTTACTCTTACCTTACCACTAACCAGTATTTGGCCGGGGGGTAATTGCCCTCCGGGGGTAATTGCCCGGATACGCCCATAGACACCTGCACGAGTACACTTGGGACTCGTCCTTAACGGGTTAAAGTTATATCACATAATTCCAGAGATGCATCCAATGAGGGTTATCAACGCGATTTTGATTATTACACTAGGGCTCCCTCTTTGACAAGAAATGAAAAAAAAAACCAACATAATATACAATTGTAAGAATTCTTCTTTTATTACAATGCAACTTTGGATAGCTTTGCCTAGAAGAGGCCTCTGTTTGTTTGTCTGTTTGTTTGTTTGTTTTAAATATGTATCATTAACACAAACCACAATGGAAATCATGTGAATATCAGACATGTTGACATTTTTCTGATATGTTGAGATCTTCCCAGCCAGTCAGAGTGAATAAAGTTGTGTAACAGAGGAATAAACAAGAATCCTCATTTTTTTTTTTCTTTCTTCTTTTGAGGGCTTTGTACAATATGCAGGGGGCGTTTCATGGAGCATTTTGTCAGATTTTTTTTCTGACAAACTGTTATAAGCTATTGAAATCCTCACATCTGACTGGCTGCGAGCAAATTTGTGTGACAAATTTGTCACAAAAAAAAAAAATGATTCATGAAATGCACCCTAGGACATTTTCCTTCTATTGTTGTTGACAAGTTTATGAATGATGAAGCACCATGAGAGTGGTGAAAAACAACTGATTGAAAGTCTAGTTTCCAATATCTTTGTGGGTTTATATCATTTGATAAAACTCCTCACACATCCCGGCCATGTGGGTAGGGGTGGGGAGGGGGAGACTACACAGACAAAAGCAGTAGAGGGAGTCCTACAAACTTCTCTGTCACTGAGTCATCTGCCACGAATGCCACCCGAGGTGATCCTGAACAAGAAATTAATGTGGCAGGCATCTGAGTCCAAAGATCTGACTTCACAAAAGGCATAAAGTGAGAGCCAATGCTACAACTTGCAACAAGTAAACAAAAATTCTGTCCACAGCAACTCCTTAAGCCTTTTCTCCTGACTATCTAAATTAAAAAAAAATCCTCATTAAAAGGATGATATTTGAACCTTGACAACATGTAACGGAGCATGAAACATACTGCCAAAGCATTCATTATAAAGAGGTATGATTGATAAAACATTTAATAATCATATAAGCAGATCAAAGTAAATATAAAATCTATCCAACTACTCTGACCATATAAATTATCATAAAATTTGACATAGGTGGTGAATCACCTACACAGAGGGAGAGTGAAATTAAAAGAAGAATGGAGCAATCATATAAACACATTTCTGCCCATCACTGTAAAGCTACAGTATATGCATGGAGGAAAGTGATGTGTATTAACCCATTACGCATGGGAACCTGGTGGCCTGTGTATTAAGTCTATGGGCCTTTCAGAATTCAGTATGGAATGCGTTAAGTGCACTGACAAACATGTTGGGTTGTGACATTCAAAACAATGATTGGAACAACCTGATTACACACTATGTAACATACAGGATCAAAAGGATCATAGGTTCAAATGATATCCGATCTTATGTTGGTCATATGATATGAAATTTGCCACCCTGGGGTACCGCATAAAAATCTGCCATTTTGTTGAATTTCTACTTTTTTATACCCCTGTACCCTGGGTTACAAAATAAATAAATAAATAGGTGAAAGTGCTTTATGCAAGACGATTTTGTAGCACTAATGTTATTATTATTATTAATGCACATAAAACTATATAAATTCCCTTTTATTTATGGATCTTGGGTCTCCCAAAGTAAATTTGATATTAGATTCTGTTCATTACAAAAAATAAAATTCTAAGAGTCAATTTCTTTCGTTTAATACAGTAATGCTGTATATAAAGTATGTGCCCTTCCTTTGCATTCCCTCAAAATCCTGTAACTTTTGCAAGCTTTTTTTCCCACCATAATCAATGAAATATTTGTAGGTAAAGATCAGAAATTACCCACTGCTTCTTGCTGCCCCGACTTTTTTCCTTTAATTCCCTTAATGATCATAGAAAAGATGCATTATCATTGTAATAATGTAAAAAAAAATAAAAATCATGCCTGTGCTGAATTGGCATTGGGACAGTTATCAATGATTGCTAAAATTTGGCTGCCATTGTCTTGTTTTGTATGAGTTTGTATATTATCTTGATTATGTAATTTTACATTTTTATATTTATGTAATACCGTATGTATGTATATAAAAGAATATATTCTTATTTTTGTAAAATAATTTGTAATTCAGCCTCAGGCTGCGATGAATGATTTGAGGAAATAAATATACCATTAATAAAAATTCACAGCAATGTATAATTACTGTACATGTTACGAACACAAGGTGGTTTTACAAAATGCTATAACCCAGTGTATGATGGTACCCCGCGGTACGGTGTGCTGCATCATTAAGAAAACCCAATGCATAAGTTTACAATCACAAATTGGAAGGCCACTACACATAAAGATGAGACTTTTGCATCTTTAAACTCTTCATATCCCAAAATAGAATACTGATGGGAGGATGTATCTTCTTGCTCAGTGGAAATGATGCTGACAAAGGCGCATTCGCATATACACCGAGTTGGCATACGAAGAGCGGCTGAAAATAAAGGAGGCATTCTTCACTGCACCATGGGAGAGTTCTGGCTGTTCGTGGGTGCTGCTACTGCTGGACTGCTCTCAACACTTGTCATGCACAGTGAATATGATGAACTGTGAGACATACATATACACCCACATATGACAGACTTTGAACATGTCACTGAAAACAAATTGTGTATAACTGACAGTTTAAGCACATTTCACTGATGGCCTGAAGATCAAAATGCACTCATGACAAAATGTGTCCCATAATAATTCCATGTTCAATGATTCCTTCAACTTGAAACTGTATACAACAATGTGTGGAAAAATAAAATAAAAAGTATGAGTGTGTGCATGTTTGTGAAAGACAATATATGTGTCATTCCACGACCTATTCTATTGTCATAACTATTCAGGGAGGACACATAAATTATCCCTGTGATTACTGCCAGTATTACGTCCAATTGAACTTTATGACAGAGTGTAAAAGTTTTTCCATCTTCTTCTATTATCTTTCCATGCTTATCTCCCAAAACACAAACAAACTATACAGACAGATCCTGTTTTTTTCATTGCATAAAGCATATGACATGGACAACTGCGATTATGCTCCCAATAGTCTGTCCAATCATTTGAGTGGCATATATTCACAGGCTTATCAATGGATAGGCTAACAATCAGAAGATAATTCAAATGTTTATTCAAACTTTCTCTGTGACTAAGTGCTTAAAGCAATTTGCCAGCTAAATTCTGTGCAATCTCATCTTGAAAACCCCTCATTGAAAAAAAAATATATATCATCAAAGGAGGCCTTCGGATGATTTTCAGACTTTTACATATGAACAACTATAAATTGGTTATACTGGGTGCAGAGTTTCAAAATTTGTAGTGATTGGGATGAGGAATAGGAGTGTTTTCAAAATTTATAACAAATCACAATGAACAAGGATGATGACATAGCAGCCTCACAACAAGAATGTATGAATTGGGGCTCAAGGAAGCAGAACAAAAGAAGAAGACATTCACAAATTCTACACACGTGAACTTTTTAAGCCCGTGGTATTGTAATGAAATTACATTGCTACATTTTTGAAATATGTGAGGCTCCTATGTCATCGTCTTTGTTCAGTATAATTTGTTTTAGGCTTTTCAGAATATTGATTTCTCTGCTCAAGGACCACAATAAATTCCACAAATTTATACATGGAGCTGTTGATTTATGTGCTACAGGATATGAAATTATGAAAATCATCTGGAATGCTCCTTTAATAGGCTCTAGGTAAGTTTGAATAACAGTCACTTTGTCATCTGTGACTGTGGAGAGACAGAAACTGTTTACATTTTGCTGTATCTGTTCATATGTGTGGCTAGATTTTTCTCAGACAAATAATCTTAGTGCATGCGGTACCCTTCAAGTAACACTTTTCAACACCAAGCTACTTACTTGTAGACTCAGTTGCTATGTGAATATATTGATGTATTGTTGTGTTTATTAAAGTGTTTAAAGCAGTATCTATCACCATTGTTTTGAGAATCCCCATTTTTTGTCTACCTTGCCCAGGGTGGAAGACAAACTGACACTCTTCCTTTAGTTGCAAATCATTAAAATCCTGGTTGAACCGTCGGAATTCGTTTTTCAGATAGATTAAGGCATGAACCACATTGCTCACATTACCGAGGTCTTCCCAAATCAATACTCCTGCAACAGAATAGCAGTGACCAGAGCAGAAATAGCACCAGCGGTGGGGAAAACGAGCAAATTTCAACAGTCGGCGGGGCTGGTCTCTGCTACGACTTTGGTATTAAACTTCTCTGTTTTTTTTTCCCTCCCCAGCTAGGCATATGGTGTCTATTTCCACTTATGCATTCGTATAGTCCTACGATTTCAAGGAAGATGTCGGGTGACGGGTGGAAAGAGTTCTGGTGTTGTCAGGTGTAGGTGCGGCATTAGTCGTCTGTCCGTATCATGATATTCGAAACTCGCGCATTTAAATTCGGAGCTTTTCTTCTGCCCGCTAATTTCCCGTCTTGTTTTTGCGAGTTTTTCCTCTCTCACTCTCTTTCTCTATCTCTTCTTTTTAAGCCAATCACAGAGTTCCTGGCACCAGTGCGGTTTGACAGCAACACCGACCTTCCTCGCACCCTGTAGCGCCGTGCTGGGGTCTCAATATCTTCTTGGAAAGGACACGATCGTAAACATCGTTGGCCAAGTGACAATGGGGCTCGCTTCTTGCCGCGGCCACCGAGCAAACTACCGCCTTCAACTATGACCTGGCCGCGCGATCGGTGTCAGCGGGCAGGACTCTCCACTGCCTCGATCGCACCCCGCACACTGACAAGTGGGAGCGAGGGAGCCATCGATACCATGTCCACAAGTAATTGAACCTTCAACACACGGCACTGTCCTAACAACGAAAGCTTGCAAAACAAACTTATTGATTTTCCTCCAATAAAATTGGATGCCTACCCAAGAGAGATAACCAAATGACCATAAAAAAGTTAGATATATGTACATATATATATATATATATATATATATATATATATATATATATATAAACAAGATTTTTTTCAAAGAATTACATATGCCAGAGTTATCAGACTTGACGACTTTCAAGGAAGTGTAATGGGTAACTTTATATTGGGTCACCGCGAGGCTGTGCAAATTGGCAGCTAACTTTTTGGACACTCATCTTTTACGCAGTATGATGTAATTTCTATCAACACTTAGGACGTCGCCCGGGAGAGCCAAACATGTCATATTACCGCGCCGTGTCGAGTGTCGGTCATTTGCAATGCATGTCTCTGGAGGCAACGTACATTAGTCGGCTTTGGCAAACTACAGGAGAAGATGGCAAAGCTATCGACATTTAATCTCTTCTTCTCTTTCACAGCACGAGGGCGCTAATCAAGGGATAATTACTGAGGATGTTGCAATAAATTTGAGGGATATTTTGAAACATTTCAGCTGACAAAGTGCTGCAAAGAAAAACGAGGGGGAAGAGAAATAAAAATGTTCCCAAAGGGAATGAAGCTGGAACACATGTGAAGGTGTCAAACATATCCAGTGGCACGGATAATTATTGGTATAGCACCATAAGATCAAACAGAACTATCCAAAACCTTAAAGAATCACATGGCGAGTGTGCTTGACTTGAGATATCAATATTCAGGGGCGGATCTAGGAATTCCATCAAGGGGAGGAGCCTTTACAAAATCAAAGGGGGGCGCACGCTCCCCCCCCCCCATAGTGAGGGGGTGCGCACCTGGTGCGCCCCCCTCTGGATCCGCCACTGATATTTCAGTCTTTATGGTATCGTTCAGTAGTGGGGGGGGGGGGGGGGGTTGTGGGAGTATTGTGACAGTGTCGAAAAATCAGTTTGCTGTACAGATGTGATTACCTGTTAATGCCAGAGAGTGACTGCTTCCACCGGCCACGCTGACCACATTGCTGTGCCGGGTCATCATGAGCTGAGGGGTGAGCACATCGTCACGACGACTTCCGCATGGCCGGCCCATGCCCCATACATAAAGCTCCCCGGATGCTGGAATCGAATGAAAGAGGGATGCACATAGGAAGAAACCAGAAAAGTAACTCAATTTACTGATAAAAGATTTATAAATACATAAAGTCAGCCAAGAAAAGATGCTACCAATGTAGATAGGGTCTCCAGAGCAGATGCACATCAACCTGATCCTATGAGAGCGAGTGTTCAATTAAACTGATAGTGACTTATTTTGCTTTATCTGCTTCATTCCTAAGAATAGACAACAGAACTGTAACAGTCAAATATACATTAAAGATGGAAAAATCAACAAGTTCCTACGGACCTCAAAAACGACTTCAATTTATGTACGAGACTTTCTCACAAGCCCACAAAAATAAATCAAGCATACAATCATGATTCAAGATGATAAAAAACAAACAAACCATATCATCCTGTCTGTGAAAAAATTCAGTTATTCATGTCTTGAAATGATGTCCACTTGAAATAAACAATTCATATATTTTGAGTGATGATTCAATTGTTACAGTAACCTCAAGATTACAAACTTTAAAAAAAAAATCCAATGTTTATCTTAAAGCTGCAACATACATTTTCCTGCATGCACGGAGATAGAAAAAACACAGAAACACACAAACTAAGTAGCAAAACGCTTATTTTCAATTTGTCCTGAAAATGATTAACTAATGCAGATTTGGTAAATCAAACAATTGGCACAATGAAATGGCGGGCTGTGAAGACGTTTTAGGTTAGCTCTAGGTTTTACAGAGCATGTCCACGAGTCCACTAAATTATCGATTTTGGATGAACTTCTACTCGAAATGGGAGAGTTGCAATTTGAAATAAAGTGTTTTAATTCCTTACTTATCTCAATAAAATGTACAAAATATACAACACCCAGTGATGCAAAGTTTTATATTTATAAGAAATGTTTACAATCATATACTCTGATTTCTACTTAGCAATGTATGATTATCTAAAATATCTAATTTCATTCTTTCATAATACAAGTGTGTTTTTTGCAGAATGTGTTGATATTCAATAGCATGGCATTAATATAAAAAAAATGACTCATAGGTCTGAGCACGTAAGTAGGAATTGTGTGCATAAAGTAACTCTTGGCTAGAAGATGGGTATTAAAAATAATACAGTTTTTTTTTTTTAATACCTTAGCAATGACCTTTTCAGACAATAAAATCTAATGAGACAAAACAAAAAAGAGGAACTTATACTTTGTTGAAGCACACACTAACAACACGTCCACATATTCCTGGGAGGTTTTAAGCACTATTAAGCTATCGTGTACAATGTGGATAAACTTCCTTTTAATGCAGCTCTACCAACTCTTTTACAAACATTACACTCAATCATCACGCAGTACATGTAATAAGAAACATATCCAATACAACAGTGTAAAAAAAAGATATCAGAAAAACACATAAAACACATAAACATAACAAAATACAATGCATGATGAATAAAGACTGCCAGTTATTCAACAAAATAAAATGGTCAACACCAAACTACTGTGGACTTCTGCTTTACAGCATTATTCACAGTGCTGCAAAAGTTATCTAACAGCCTCAAAACTCAGAGTGAATGGCCAAAACACAGTATACGGTATCCCTTCGCTATTTTTCTTGCTAATCAAAATAACAACAACCTGCATCATATTTCTGTTTGTTCCAGCAAACGCACTATCCCCCGTTACGTATGAATGGTTTATACATCGTGGAGAAGAACCATACTTATTTCCATACTGTGAAAACAAATCCCGACCAGTGCCGGGACCCCGACGAGAAAAAACACAGAAGAGGCTGCCCTCGCTTGCTGGCGCACAAAGAAGATTCGCAAGTCGGAAATTACGCGAAATTACAGGAAGAAAAACAAGTGTATCTCTTACCAGTCAGGACTATCATATACACAATCCCTTCACTGGAGGTTCGATTCCATTTTGTTCCGAGCAATCTAAATTCGGACTTTTGGGGGTTTCCACTTCGGGTTAACGATTTTGTGTCATTTTTTTCTCTCTCTGTCCCTCATTCAGTCACTCATTCTCTCTCCATCTCTCTCTCTTTCTCTCTCTTTCTCTCTCTAACTTACTATTTCTGTAGAGCTGCCACATACTGCGATATATTTGAGGGGGCATTGACCTTTCACTCACAGGAACTCATTGTGCCCACTGAGATGTTCCCAGTCCTGATTATTGCAAAGGATTCAATGCAGGTTGAGTGAACTCTAATACTAACAATGATGGAAGGGGGGAGGGGGGAATAAGGGGCTGACTCGCTGTAGGTTCGCTGGGCACAAGGCAAAATGAATATCATTCACAATAAGAACTACAGGCTGGCGACGCAGCTTTACACACGTCGCCCCATGATGTCTCACAATTTTTCTTTTTAAGGTTTTCTGTCAAGCGGATGCAATCAAGGAGCAAAAGTTGGATTCCTGCCTAACTCTCTGACGAGCTGACCAGCTGTAACAAGTGGAATAATCTGACTAACTCTACGACACGACTTTCATTCCTAAAAAATACACTGTACCCTTTACACAATCACCACATTTTAACCCATACACTGATGAATATAATAAGAATTAATGACAGATTTGAAAATGTGTATGCTACAAAAATACAACTGCAAGCATAAATTAGCATGCCGATGTTCCTTTAATGTTTATAAGCATACCCATATTTAGAACAGGCAAATTTGTTGAAATATCTTATTATAATGATATCAGAAGGTTGTAATACATGCACAAACATATACAGTACATGCCAACAATATTTTAAAAAATACTTCAAATCACATAATGACTGTCAAAGAAGACTATGTGATCTGTTTTAGTTTGATTCCATAAACCACACTGATCCTATCTCTTAACCTATCAACTCCCCAAAACAACACATCCTTGGTTTGACACTGTACCTTCTTATCATAATTTTTATCATTCATTGATGATATATCATAAGGTAAAATGTGAAATTTGAAAAAAAAAATTTCTCATTATAGCTCTTTGTTGTTTATATATTAACTGTTTATTTTGGTTAAAGAATTATCAAAAGCCTGCAAATTACTACACCTAGAATTGATCCTCACATTGGCAACACATTCTGAAAGATCAAAGTTCAAAATTTCTCCCTGGATCTGTCAAATTTTCATAAATTTCTCTCTGGTTTTGGCAACACATTCGAGAGGACCGACGCTAAAGTTTCTCTCTGAAACTGGCAAATTTTATCAAATTTCTTTCTGATCTTGTGCAGATTTAAAGAATCCGATCAGTTTATCTAAAAGTTTCTATAAAATATATCAATTACATGCAGTAAAATTCAAATTCAGAGGTGCCAATTTAATGGTGCTGCGATGACAACATCTGGTGCAAATTAATGCAGGATTTGAAGGGTTAATTAGATTGATTTGGATGAAACTAAATCGGGCATCTCACCTGTGACAGCGAGAGAATGGCAAGATCCACACGCTACCTTGACGACCTCCTCTGGGTCCTCCAGTGGCTTGGGAGAAACAACCTCGGATCTAGCGCCGGTCCCTAGCTGACCGAAGCTGTTGGCTCTGATTGCATAATTATCAAAAATTATAAAAAGACAGAAAAAAAAAACCCAAAATGGTTATGCACTTATCAAATAATAGAAGGAAATTAAAGTATGATAGATCACAGTCATACAGATATCATGGGTGAAATCGATTAAAAGGACAAAAACTCTAGCAATGTGTTGACCAGTGTAGAGAATTTCAATGTCCAAATGTTTAGAACTTTATGGTCCTCAGAGAATTGTTAGATATGGAATTGTGTGGACACATAATGTTGATGTCACATGACTAAATTTATGTCCAGAAAACCCCTCATACTATATCTTATCAATGAAATATTGCTACTTTGACATTGTATCGGACTGTAAGTCTTGAGACATTCTACATGCAACACACAGTCACTTTCTTCTTTTTCCTTTCATATACACATTAACAGGAGGTGCAAGACATAGCATGTATGTTACATGACCTATACAATTCTTTTTTGAGGCACCCCCAGGATATTGTACTTGTAAATTCAATGATAAAATTCAAGAAGTAGATACTGGTCGTATGTAACTATGGGCAAAGAAGGATGTTTAAATCAATACAAGATAGCTCATTTGATGAGGATATGAGTGGAAAGTATGAACATAAAGCTTTTTTTCTGTCAAATTTTGAGATCCATTTTCATAATCTTGCAATGGAGACATGACTGTCATCTATACTTGACATATGAAGAAAAAATACACATAAATAACTTTTGATGACTCAAAAAAAAAAATTATGGGAAAAACATTTCAAGTTAACAGCCCGTCTTTTAAGCTACATAAAACAATTCATAAAATGTCCCTCAGAAACAAAAACTAGCATCAAGAACTTTTGTGTAACATTATAGCCAAGATTCCCATGTGGCTGTAAAATGAGAAATTATGAAATCCTTTGAACACTAGTTTATATTTCTTTTCAAATGCCTATGTTCTCTCCAAGAAGCCACAATTTCATGTCAATTTCTTGTGCAAGTTCTCTATTACAACCACAAATCTATAAATGTTGCAATAATCTACAACATTACTCATCACACAAGTCTTCATTTCAGGCAATGATGACCACGTTTGCATTAAAAAAAAAAAAAAAATGTTGTATCATATTCTGGAAAGTGATCATGAGAATGGGTGATCAGCAATTACGGCTGATGTTAACCCAAAAGGGTGCCATTTATAGAGCAGATGAAGGAAATGCACCAGAAAACTTGCAATACAGACAGTCCAACTTAATGGTGGAAATTAGCGACAGATGAGGCAATTCATGGATTATTAGGATGGCTGTTATATTCTTCCATACATTGTCAGTTTAGTACAGTAACTAGATATGCCAAATATTTCACAAGATTTAATTTTCGTGCATTTTGCAAGTCAGTTGCGCCATACAAACATGCTGAAATATTAACTCTGATCCCAACATGAATGTGGCCTGCACACATACATTTCTCTGTTCAGTACTGCATTCCACAATCACAAATTTAACCATTCTTGAAATTGTCAGGAAGTCCTGATTCACAAAAAATTAGACTTGCTAAATATACGGCGTATACAGTATCTGACAGATAGTACGGGAAAACTGAAACTGGAAATCTTTTTGGATATTTTCTCATATGGTCATACAAGAAACAACACGAAGACAGAACACTATGCTAGATGTAGGATTTCAATGACTTAGACATATACAATATTCTAGATGACAATCTCCACATGTTTGATGAGATTTTTACTTTCCAAAAATAGGATAATGTATTGCATGATGTGTTGACAGAGAAAAATCAAATAAGAGGAGTTTTATTCAAGAGGGGAGTTCTTTGCAACATTGTTTCTCACCCACAGCCAGCCACATGACCTGTATCAAAGAGGAACAGGGTGAACTTTTCCCCGCAGGCGACCTGGGTGACCTTCCGATGCATGATGGGACGCAGGAGGTGGGGCAGGACCTGCCAATGAGAAAAGAGGATTTTTATTTGTTTAATGCTGCACTGCTCTCAGATGGATTGATAGAGTAGTGTAGCTTTGAGCTACAAATTGCTGCTGTTGTCTTAGATGGTTTATGGTAAGAAAGCAACTGAGGAATATTTCAAAGTGGCATTTGTGAAGGAGTTGGTTTCAAAATGTTGCTCAAGGTCTCAGTTGAGTGCTTGCAGAGGACTTGACTATACATTATGACAGGGCTCGACACTAACTTTCTTTTTTTTTTTTGTCTGGTGGCCCGTTTGGGCTACTGAGATTTTTAAAATCTGAAATGTTGGTGGTCTGAAAGAGATATGTATTGGCCTGATAGTTGTCAGGCCAACAAAAGATAAATTTGATGGTCCAATGCCAATATTGAGTGGCCCCAAGCCACCAGATCATGGCTAATGTCAAAGCCATGATTATGACAGTACATACAAGTTGTCTGGTGGCTGATATAGCAGCATTCACTTGATGTAGCTGCTCAGGCTAACTTACATAGGAAATTTCCTCTAACAACATATTTCTTCTGCACTTGCAAATGCTTCAAAGCTCTGGGAAATCATAACTGGAAAAGGCCTATACTTATTCCCCTGTCACAGAAAAATAATATAAAAAGAAATTAACTGAAAATTGCTTGTCATATAAAATACCATTCAGTTTAATAGCAATGACCATTGGGAGTGCCATGTTTCAGAGATATCTGCCAGGGAGGGGCATATACTCTTCATCAAAATGGAAAGAGATTAGTAACACTCTAGAAATGGTATTACACAAGATTAGCTTGATGCTTTGTCTACCCCAGGACAGCACTATTCAACATGAAAATTCTTCCAACAATATTTCCATTTTCACTTTAGAGAAAGATTATAAGGTAAGAAGTCAATTAATCCTCTGATTTTGATACATAGAAGTAGAATATACACATATGCATGTATGTATATACACCTACAAATCTGTGCATATTGACTGCCACATAAAATGAAGTACATGAAGCCACTTTAAGAAAACCATTAAGGTCCTTTATTTGTAAATGTCTTTCTCTGTTTCCTTTCAAATGTGCCAGTCTACAATGATATCCTACTGAATATCTTTCAAATTGAACATAACATTCAAGAATATTCAATACTGTATTAAGCACATTTTTAACCATATCGTGGAATTATAATTGCACTACTCAAAAGCAGACAAATTTGAACAACTAACTGACTAAATAAATGAATAGAAAACGCACTGAGTTCAAGTTGGTAGTGAATAAGTGATGTGCTGAGCAACTCATACCACATTTTACATGTTTGAATGTCATATCATCCCTTGTGATAAAAAGGTGGAAACTTGAAGTTTTCAAAGGGAATTCAGGACAAACATCTCCATGATTATTAAATGGAAAGGCATTTACTACGGTAACAGATATGTATTGTTTCTATTTCTTTTACACTGTGTATCAACTTTACTGCCAAAGATATGGAAAAAAAATCACTCTGCTTCTTGCACAGAAGGAAAATGTCCCATGTGATTTGTGGTTTGGATGCAAATTGGCTTTACAGATTGACCAGCACTTCATGAATTCCCAGAGTTCATATAGGGTTGCTAACAGTAAGACAGCATTGTCCAGCTTTATATCCCAATACCCAATGTTTAATCACTGTTAGACAAGAGCAATGTTTTGTCATTATCGACGTTGAGCATCTACCTGTAGCCTCAAATATCATCTAATTATCAACAAACTGAACACTACATCATAATAAAATATAATCAATCTACCAATGCTGTCGTAGACCGAGTGTTCAGTATTTAAAATGTGAGTTGGGGATGACATATAAGTCCCACACTCCACCAGTGGTGGCGCTATAATTTCCCCCTTCTTCTCCTTCTCAAAAAAAATCATTACCAGTGACTGGCTAGCATGCTGGAAGTTACAAGAGGTTATTTCTATCATTTTACAACATTGCTGTTATCTTCAAATTACACGAATCAAACTTCACTGCTCTGTATGATGTAAACCTGTTTACCAAACTACAATATAATACAATGGTCTCGACCGTCTGTGTAAGTTAGAGACAGCATTTCATCCGTGTGGATCATGTTTCTACTATGGTATTTCTTTTATTCCACAGACACTCAGTAAAGTGTTAATTATTGACTTATTATGGTATGAACACATCTCAAGTTGATGGTGTCCACAGTATCTATAAACTTTGTTGAATTGTGATGAGCTACAAAACCATCAAATTACAAGACTGCACACTCTTCAGTTCAGAATTTCACGAGCCACCAATTACAGTGCCTTTTAGCTCCTTTTATGATATTCATAGCCTAAGAAAAAAAAAAACCCTTTCTAGTGTTTACTTTGCAAACTTGGTTTTTTATTTACCAATTGTGCAAGCATAGCCCCAATTATCAATGCCAGGACAAGCAAAGCACCGACCTGATGACAGCATTGATATCAACCACCACAAATTTGTGTGAATGCCCACATATTACTATTTTTTTAAATCAATTAGTCTGTTAGTACACACAACCATGATATGTGGCTAAATATAACACACACATTAACAAACAACAAGTCTAATATATGCCATGAGGAGACAAATACATCAACAAGATAAAATATAAAATATATTCAAAGCAAGTGATTTAGAGATACTTTCAAAGAAACTTTGCCATCAAGCAGAAGTGCTGAGGTAAATTAGATTGCTGTTATCAATGTTGTAAAGCTGATGCCCAGAATATATGAAGCCACTTATTAAAGGTACTAGCCCACATTTGCAAACCCACGAAAATCAAAACTGCATAAAACAGGTCCAATATGACTTCAAGTACAAGTTATAACAGTAACATACCTCACCTGTTGCTCTTTGTCTATTAGATACCATTCGATAAAAGAGAGAAAATCATCGTTTTAAAATCAATTTTCAAACTGGGTCAACCCGACCCAAAATCGAATTGCGAGCGCGGGCTAGCTACGTACATTAACTTACACATGTATCGCATGCATGTAGTACGTGCGTGGACCGGAGCTAGCGACCGTTTTTATACGCATGCATACGGTGCACTTTCATTTATTTTTATGAAAGTAATGGACTAATTGGAACGAAATTTTGCACAGGTGTTACTGCAATCATACCCAAACTCCATGCTAACTATGAGACCAATTGCCACAGGTTTACAAATGTGGGCTAATACCTTTAAAAAAAGCCTAATATTTTCTCCATAAATTAAAAAATCACTTGCATGGAAATTTCTTAATTCTCTAGATGCTTTGCAATAATTTGTCCAACTTTATTTCTTTTTCCTACTACCCAAGATCACATACCCCCAACCCCCCAAAATAGGAAAGCCTACAACCAGATCGACATACTTTTGAACTCTGAAAGTTAACCCATTGAGGATGGTTTGATTTTGCTACAACACGCATTTCCCATAGACACCTGCCCAAGTATACTCGGGACTCATCCTCAATGGGTTAAATGGAAGCATGATTACAGGAATCCAGTGTTAAACTACGTTTCTTTAAAATGTCATGGTAGTATCTTTTATAAAGAAAAAAAACCCCCACATTTCCAAACATCCTTTAATTCTAAAATTTGAGCTAGCTATGATACTGCACTTTTTAGTGAAGAAAATACTCAAATTTCATACTTTCCAGACAAACCATCACCTAACAATGAAGTTCTGTTTGTTTAGATTCAACGTCTAAAACTTATCAGAAATATGTGGTGATGGTGGGTCGCAAATTAAAGTCGAGCTGTGTGGAGTGTCAGAAGTGGAAAAAGCAGGATAATGAGTATTCATAAGTTGCATCCATCCATTCATTTGCTAATAGCCCAAAATATGAGGACTGAAACATTTTTAGAAAAAATTGCCTATACCAACTGTGAACAGCCAGCTCCACAAATAAAGTGGCAACAGGCCTTAGTCCGTAGTCCTAGTGGTGTAAACTGACACTTGATATTTCAATACCATTGCACACACACACCTCATTCAAAGCATTTAGGTCTGTGTAGCAAACATTTGTTCTTTCTTGTGAACAGTTATGACATTAGATTACGAGCTTTCATCAATGCAAAAGAATATATTCTTGTATTGATTTGATTCGATTTTTTTTTTTTTTTGAAGGGGGAGGGGTTGTTTGTTGTTGATATTGTTGTGTTGTTGTTTTTTCAAGCTTGGCCATTATTCAGGAATGGTTTTGTGAAATGGAAGCAAGTACCGGTAAGACAACCATGATGTGAATATCTGACAGGTGAATGGAATGACAAAAATGAAACATGATGGAATTATTAGTATCATGAATGATGCCAAGTCAAATTAATGTTAGTATCATGTGAATATGATGTGTAAAAATGATGTAACACAGAGCAGCATTGCAAATTAAATCCACATTATCTGGGTGAAAGTTGATAGAGAAAAAAAAAACAATCATCATTTCCCATCAGTTTCACATTGGTACTGATAAAGCCACAAAGCAATAAAATTGAATGTTGATGTCATCTCTTCAAAGCTGTGTGGCTCCAGTGAAGATTTTGTTATATTCCACAGGCAGCAATGAATCAATTTTCATGTCTGCCATACATAAAATGAGGATTAACCTTACATAAAGCTTCCTTTAATCTTTTGTATGTCACAAAATTCAATAATATGATCTCTCCAACTCTGACCAATCATTACTATTTTTTATTGTTACAGATGTATCAGCCATTGTAGCAACCAAAATATAAACAAAGTTCTGGAGAACCAAAAAATGCAGTATACAGAGGTTTCAGCAAAAAACTGTCCACTGACAGGGTAAGAATGTTATGTTACATACAATGGGAAAAACAAACAATTGTTTTCACCTGCAATTTTTTGCCTTGAATCTGTCATGAATGGAAAGCAAAATGTCACATTTCAAAGCCAATAACATTTCTGCAAATATATAACTACGGATGATTACTATCTTCACACCTTTTGAGCACTTTAAAAGATTAATATCTGTAGCAAGACGAGACAAGGCATTGGCAAAATAAATGAAAAATTCATTATTTTTGCTTTGAATTATTGGGGCTTTAAATAAGGTGCACATTGTTACATGCTTGTACAGCAACCTGAATCTTGGATGGGGTTTGGGGTTGTTTACATGTTCGCTTGCTGACTTTGTTTGCTTTTGTGTTTGGTGCAGAGGGGAATGATAGTGGAATTAATGTACCACATCTTGGGGGTGCGGCAGGGGTGCAGGACATATGGATGGCAGTGTCTGTTTGGTTTGCTAGGGGTGTGTCTAACTAGGCGTGCACTTTTGTGGGATGCCTTTTTTACAGATTGGTATCCAAATGTGATGTGAACACTTCTCCTGTCTATACCTCCAGGGGGCGCTCTCTTCCGGCCACTTGGTCTATGAGTCGTTCCTTCATGACCTGCCAAGGAAAATCTTGATTGCTTCATTACCTCTATCAACTTCCTGTCTAGAAAAATAGAATACCACCCATTCAATTATTTTTTTTCAAGCACTTTTCAATGTAAACTATCGGTAGTTTATATTATGCTTTATCATTGAGACTTCACGAAGGACTGTTTCTCTGATTAACGGAATTCAATATTTAAAATATGAGCAAAAACATTCATCAAGGCTTCTTAAGAAACATCAAAGAAATTTAATTTTTGACAGCTGTGTATGATAACTACCTACATCTTTGAAGTGAATTCAAACTTACCATACTGTATTATGAAAAAGATCACATCTACAGGTCAGATAACAGTTATATTGCCTGCCAAATACTTTGGATAGCAGTTAGGTCAAACAACAAGAATTAGCCAGTAAAAATTCTTACAGGAAGATAGAAATGGAAAATGAAAGGCACACTTGCGGTTGTCAAAAGCATTCCCCCCCCCCCCCCAAAAAAAAAAAAAAAAAACACCACAAAAAAAAAAAAAAATTGTCTTTCTTGTATCACTATTAATGCTAGAAGACTTTTGCATTGTATAGAAATGCATAAACTTATGTAGCATTTGGATTCCCATGTAATTTAACACTCATAAATCTTTGGCAAACTACTACTTAAACTTAACTGACACAGACATTAGCCTAAGATGATAGTGTTTCATTAATCACCTCTACTTGGTAGTACAGCAATGCTCACTGTTATTGTACACAAGCAATACACTTCTGTTATCAAGTGCAAAACTCACACTTCAACTCAGGCAATGCAAACACTTGTGAGCAATTACAAAAGAGTGATATCAATTTTCTTCTTTTTTTTTGGGGGGGGGGGGAGCTCTGATTGATAAAGTAAGACAGAGATGAGAAATGAAATAATTTTAGGTGATGTGTTCTTGATGAAACATGGGGAAGTGAGGCTGTCCCTGAAAAATTGGGATGCAACTTTCTCGCTTGGACTATGGTGGACTATGGTGCTATTAACCTTCAGTATCTGGCTACACTGAGTTGATATCTTGAGCCAGAATGGATCCCTGCTGCACAAGGGTCTTTCTGTAATAGAACTAAACAGAGTCAGCCAAGCTACCATACTTAAGAGTCAGTCAGCTGAGTTTTACATGTTCCTGTAATCTATGGCAGTCGAGTACTATTCTAGGATACTATGTCAGAAAGTTTTTGAGGCAACAGGGCCAAGATATCTGGGTATGATATAACAGATATATATTTCCCATAAGCACACTGGTTTTTCTTTTTTTTTTTAAAGTGAGAAAAAAAAGAAAAAGAAGAGAGAACCTCGTGAGATTATTTTGCATATTCTTTTTTATCGGGAAGCGCTTCATATAAAATATATACCACAAAATAGAGTCTGAAAATTCTCAGTGGAATAACAAAATCAATCTCTAGTCTCAAATATCTTGACAGCAAATAGAAACCAAAATAACTATCATAACCTGCTATGAATAGGATACAAGAGATGAATATAATTTGCTTCATAAATGCTCAAAAGCATCAAAATATTGCAATCTATTATCAAACATATAAGATAATTTTCAACCATATCCATGTACTAAATCATTTCATCTGGATCCGACTTACAAAAAAAAAAGAATTACAACATTTCATAACTTTTGAGCGGATTACCTGATATTCCTCAAATTTCACAGATGTGCACTACTAATATTTCTGCATTTAATGACTCCACACGTAAATTTTATGTAAATTCTTCTACAAGCTAATGCTATCAAACTATTACCCTTTAGAATATCCATTGTAAGCAGTAGGAGGTGATTTTATGATTCATTTAGTATACAGTTGTAGGTAGAATGATTATCCTTTAAATAATTTTTGCCAAATTGATTGTTATCTCTCCACATCAATTGTATGATTGGAACTCTATGTGCCATTCTTGCACTTGTACTGTACCCCCAAAATAAGAAAATTTTGGTGGAACATGCAACTATTAAGATTTACAGGTGTTCTGTTGTGGAATTTACTTAACTGTTCAGAGTTCTGTGGAGGCACAAAAATGAGTCAGTAAATCACCGGCGTCGAGTTGATCATACAGTTTAAGTTTCAAATTTGAAAAAATATGTTGAACTGAAAATATATGTCACCATCACACTAAAACTACAACCAAAAACATAGCTGAACCTTCAAGATATACTATGCCATGCTTTCATTTCATTTTTCCATCTTGACAGTACAGTCCTTTTATTTTTTCTTTATGATCATTCACCATATTGACTATACAATCGATTTGCAGAAAATGTCTTATCAGATAAGTGTGGTAATTACATGTTTGAATTACCGTACTGAATGGGATCAAAGTATCCACTTCTTTTACTTCATGAGTGAATAATTTTTTGAGGAAGAATAGAAAACTCAGACATCAATTATCTACAATTGGGTTTTTTTCTCTCTCTTGACTTGCGATAGCACTCTTAAACGCTCGAGACATGACAAGATATGCAGTGCATTGTTACTGAACATTAATCTTCAAGTATTCCTGTATTTGAGCATGCTTATATAGGGCAAGTTGTGTCTGCCCCTATATTTGTCAAACAATGTATCTGCCATGCATTCATCGAACAGCCTCTTCGTCTCCAATCATTGTTTAGAAGTGTTCCCCGTCTGATTTTGAAATCTTTGCAGCTAAATACATAAGTCTTGGATGCTTTGTCCATTTTCTCAGATTATACTATACTTCTGTGTATGTAGTGTGTGTGTGTGTGTGTGTGTGTGTGTTGTTGTTGTTGTTGTTGTTGTTGTTGTTGTTATTGTTATTGTTGTTCGTGTTGTTGTTTGGGGATAGGTTTTATTTTAGATATTATGTACTTCCATTTTTTGTTTGGTAATTACTGTACTACTGCCATTTCCATTTGTTATATTGAAACATGAAAATGTATAATTATTTCAGTTATTCTTAAAAGAATTATCTTATGTTGTAGAGTAATACCAAGGTGAATTGATATTTCTTGTATTATTTGAATGGAAGTGGTGAAATATTATTTGAAGAAAAAAATGTGTGTGTAAATACAAGAGCATTGAAAGCCATCTGATACGCTCCTTGGATATTTCTCGACCACATATTATGCATGCAGAATTTACTGTTTTTATTTGGAGTATGAGCAAAGCATTCTGCTCCTTGTACTGTATAAGCTATCATGTTTGCGTACAGATATTTTCATGAATGAGGAGCTCACAGACATTTTTGAGGGATGATGTTTTGCGAATTGGCACTGACGCTATTGTAATTGCACATAAATACCCTAGTGTATAGCATCATTTTTGTGTGTTGATAAATTCACGATCCAACTGTGATTCACGAAATTCACGAAAATGAAACCCTCACAAAAATAACAGTTTATACAGTAATATACCAATTTGCCATTGCAAAGGGACTGGTGAACTATTTATATGCAAATGTCGCAGTCCATTCTAAGTGCTGAGGATTTCCTGATCAAGCACTGGACTGCTGAGATCGCAAACCACGCCGAAAAATTGGAAACGTTGGATCCACCTCGCATCACCCACCTGGTTCTCCTTGTAGTTCTTGATGCGGAAGTCATAGCCGAGTTGGGCGTAGAAGTTGTTGCCGCAGCTGTAGGCGCGGCCATTCTCCAGCCACACCACAGTGTGCCTGCTACCGCAGACCACACCCGCTACCACGGAGTCATGCTGGGCCAGCTTGAGCCTCTGAGGGGTGGTGTGTGTCACCTTCTCGCCACAACCCAGCCTACACAAACACAAACATAGATTAATCACAAGCATTCGATTTTGAAAGCTTAAAGGGACCGTACAGTTTTGGTTGAGACCTAATATCAGGTTTCTAACATTTTTTGGTGAGATAGTGAGAAACCTCTTATGAAATATGAAAATGCATGTAATTCTATGAGGAATTCAACGTTTATTTGATGAAAATTGGTTTTGAAATGGCTGAGATATCCAAAAAAGAGTGATTCTAATAAAGTGTGGGACCCACACTTTATTACGATCGCTTTGTTTTACTTAATTCTCATCTCCACCAATACTGCACCATCCCTTTAAATAGGGTGCAGGAAAACCTCCCTACCCCCCCCCCAAAAAAAAGGATCAATCCATGAAAACATTAATACATGTTTAATCTTTATGTAAACATAATCTATACATCCAGATTTTAAACTACCACAGTGCTACGATTCTATTTTTTTTCCAATGCTCTTGTTACTGTATATGCCAAATATTTCACAAGGTTTTTCTTTTCGCAAATTTCGTGAGTGGGATGATATTCATGAATATAAAATTGTGACATAAATGCAACATGCACACATATATATTTCCTTTCAGTACTGTACTCCATGATGGCAGATTTAACCACTCGCAAAATTGTTGGGGATTCCCAAATCGCGAAAAATTAGATTCGCTTAATAGATAGTGTATACAATATATTAAAGACAACATAATCATATTATGCGTGATTTAATGCAAATATTACTAAAAGAGCAACATTCAGCAAGCAATACTATCATATTTCTAGATGCATTATCTAAATTATGTACACTTTTATCACAGGAGTCTTATCAGTCAATTTATGTTTTTATACATGACTTTTCTTGTAGTATTTACTTTAGGAGTCTACCATTATATAATTTCCCAAAGGTCTGCCTACTTTTACATAAGAATTAGCAGCTACCTTTACAATCAATGATGCAGTTTTTTTATAACTTTTTCTGAAATTACAGCAAGAGAAGTGCAGGAATAGTAACTAATGTGTTACAGCTATACTGAGGAAAGGGTAAAAAGGAAAAACTATAAGTTTACTCAGATCTTTTCATTCACTTATTGCTTGATTACAGAGAGTGAAATACCATTTATTTCTAAACAATGTTCCATCTTGCTGGCATCAATTTTCCATTACATAATCAATTGATGTCATAACCAAAATTCGACTCACTGTCCACTGTTGCCATTCCCCCAAGTCAGTATTTCATCTTTATCTGATGAAGGAAAAGGTGGAGAGAGAGAGAAAGATTAATTTTCATCATAAAGTAATGACTGCATAAGTGAATTCTACCAAAAACTAAAAAAACAACAACAAAACATTTTGAATACTTTCCAAATATAAACGTAAATCATGTGTCCATACATTCCACTAAGACAAACAATCAAGCAGCATGAGTTAGAAGAATACCAGCTGCTGTAATTTCTTGTTCATGTGGTTTTGTTTCTCTATGAATAGGATTTTTAGATCAGTAAACAAAATTTGAGTAAAGAATGAAAAAAAAGCAAGTGAACAATTCAATCCAAATGTTATTCAGATATGGTGGTACTGAATCTTCTTGGCATTATTATTAATGTATGTTATCACCTATATTATTCTTTTTTTTTCACCACCTTGGCATGAATGCAGATAATAAAATTGATATCTGATAAACACAGTTCTTTCCATGCATACAGCGATCTGTCTCATGTACAGAAATATACAGTGACATACCTTTGGAATATTATATATTCCTGTCTTCCTATATTTCATATCATTTACATCTCATTCAAAAGGGAAATGGAGGACATCATCAATTCAAATACTCTGGAAAATGAAATGATAAATCAACATTTTAAATGTGTCACTCCTCCAATCTTTTGTTAAATATCAAAGTTGATACTCAAAATGTTGAATTTAAGGTTAAAAATGTTGAACTATCATTTCAGAAATGGTAAATCTAACATTTTGAGTGATAAATGTAATATTTACACGAAGGTTGGAGGAATGACAGCAATTAAAATGCTGATTTAACATTTCATTTTTTAGAGTGAAGGATATTGTGAGTATGATATTCTACTCTATGACATTGGCGACACAAGGAAGACCAAGGGGTCACAAGGTTCCAGCAAAGATTACTCCATGCCAAGCACTCTCTGGACATAATATATTGATTTGAGTTTGAAGCAGCTGTATGCATTGATTGGGGTATAATACTCCTCTTCCCATATATCACTCACTCGAATGCACAGCGATAAAGATCTGTCAATCAAGGGGGATCACTTCCCTTTATTCATGCCAAGAAGAAATCAATGAATTCCTCATTCAGCATTGCTGACAACTGAGATGGTAGGCTTTGATATGGACAATGACGCACCTTGACATCTTCGGCAAAACAGTAAACTAACCCATAGGAATCTCACAACTATGTCAATTTTGGGTGATACACATAAATAATGATCAAAATATGTTTGCCGGGGAAACTGCCAAACAGGAGTGTAAACAGTATTCATTGTATGTCATCTTATCTCTCAAATGGAACAGTGATGCATATAACTGTTGTGGTATTATTATGCAGGAGCAGTGATCTGTAGGTGAAATATATTCAAAACATTTTTATATCAACAAAGGTATACACTAATGTATATTAACAATTATGACAAATACAAAATCTCCAGAATTTGTCATTTGCTCTTTCTACCTGCCACACATTTATTTATTTTTTTCTGTATTATATGCAGCCATATGTTTGTTGTGTAAATAATATACAGAGCTGGGTCTTTATATCAATCATCAATTCTCTGCTATATACTGCTCCAAGATTTCAGTTTAAAAGTCAGTATCATTACCAAGATTAACCCGAGATGCTCAGGTAAACTAACTAAAGATACTAATTATAAGAAGATTAGTCTAGTATGAAGGCAGTATCAAATATCCATAAACATGCTTAATATGTGCCAAAATGAAATATCTTCATACACTGCCCTTTCATTTGAGGAGAAATTACTTTCGCATATAACTATTCAAAGAAGTAATATCTTCATGTTAACTATATAATAACCTCTTATTCTGCTATGAATACAGCAGGATGCAGATAATCAAATTTTACAACAAGTTTAGAAAGTGAGGAGGGAGTGATAATTAATAATGATAAAGACATTGAAATGATTGCAGGCACATTCACATGCATGCTGGAATAATCAACATTTGATGATCACAGGTTCTATACTTCCGGGAATTACATCAGATAAATATTGTCATATGATTTGGAGTCCATCATTGTAGTTCCACCTACAGAGAAAAATCCAGAATCGAATTCTGGCTAGAGAGTTACTAAACTAAAAATTTTCGCAGCTCTGCAGATTATGTTAACAAACTCTCTAAGTTTTCATTCCTAAACAGGTGGTAGAAAAGTGATGATGCCACTGTCCCCAAAATATAATGCCTTGTTGGTTCTCACCGGTAACTACGGCTGTATGACTTGCCCCACAGGCCACGTGCTTGATGTGATGCGGACCCACAACTTTCTCGACCTGGTCTACGAGGGCGCCCTCCGAGCCGATGTTCTCATCGTTCCCACCGTGGCCGTGCTGTCCGAATTCGCCCCCGCCCCAGCAGAGCAGCTGTCCATCTCCCTGACCTGGGTCGTCGACCCCTGACCCAGAGGTCATCACTTCCATGGCCTCAGGATGAGACATGACCTTTGTCGCCTCATGAATCAATCTGAATCAATGACAAAAGAAAGAGATATCTATAAACAAGGCATAAATTAGAAGAAAAACTGGAAAATTACTCTGAGAGCGCAAATCTCGGCCAAGCAGCTCATTTCCACCTATACACTCACACATGCTGAAAATTCCCCAATTTCTTAAGACTTAATAGAAGCTTTTTGTTTACAACATCAGGTTCTAGCTGTGCTGCACGTGTGTATGCAACATAAAATACACGCAGCTTGAACTTCCATATTCATTGACCTTACCAGCCAAAAGACAAAAAAAATCCTTCAAAAATCCATAAAAATTCCCTGATCAGTCCCACAATTTAATCATCTGTTAGTTGAGTCATCATCAATTTTTCCTGCAAGTTTCATTCAAATCCACTTCCTTAGCAGAGGTTAAAAAAAACTTAGTGAAGATTTTATTTATTAGCTTTTAATATCACAGACTTTCAGGCCTTGAATGTAAACACACTGAAGTCAGAGAAGCACACACTTCAAAAAAGAGTTTTCATACTTAACATGCATGAGTCAGCATTATATCTGTTTTGTTGACCCTCTATTATGCCATAGTGTACCCACCTGCATGTCACAAAACATGCTATATGAAAACCGTCTCATGCAGTCAATGTCCCAACTCATTGAAGTGAGAACAAATCATATCTGCAAAATTATCTTGAGACTCCAATTACTCATCCTGATTGAGAATTTTATTTCTCAAAAGTTTGCAATTCAGGCGTCAAGACGAAAATAATGACTTTCTTTGAATACCACAGGAAAGTCTTACTGCCTGGGTGTAATGAGAAGCAATATATCTCATCTTGATTTCTGAAATAGAAGTAAATCTACTCACAAGGATCATTCGGGAACAATTATCACATATATTTACTCAAATGACTGTATGATATTAGAACTGTGACTGCGAACAATACATTGTCGGATCACAAACTTACAATGGAGCTTTTTGTTTGGACATTGCCTTGAACAAGACCATCTACTTGCCATGTGTCATCTATCTCCGTGGAGATGTGATGTATCCATGGCGATGCCATGTACACACACGCACCCAATGGACTTGCAGAGTTCTCAGAGAGAATAAAGGCACCCACTTTGTGTGTCATGGCCCATTCCATTCAAGGAAGTGTTTCTCCATTATTCCAAGTTACATAGCTCTGTTGAAATGGCACAATTTGCTCATGTGGGTACAACATCAAAATATAATGAGAGGTCATGAGAAAATGTTGAACTACGAGAACAAGTAACTGCCAAGTTTGTAAATGTATGGAAAATGTTGGACAAGGATATATTCTGCAGGAATTTTGCTGACAAAAAATTTAAACCCTGCAAATTCTTTTTTAATTTCTTTTTTTAATCAACATATCAGAATTTGTTCTAAAATAAGGTTTCCCCCTGTTTTGACTTTGTGGTACATATGGCTCAGATGGAAGTCATTTCATTGGACATAATCTCACTCAATCACTGATTCATAAATGGTGACTGTGCAAGGCAGAGGAAAGTACAATATGGCCTTCTCTAGTAATACTGTCCTTTTTTTTTAACTTGAACCCCTTATTTTTTATATGTCTGAACATTATGGGAATTACCACACTCCTAGAAGTAATGGGTAAGTGTATAGAGTAACCAGTGGCAGAGGGGTGCACCGGGCGCATTACCCCTTTATTTTTGTTAAAACATAATAAATACAAAGAAAAAAATGAAATGACATCCGGAAGTACCACCAGAAATATTTCTTGCCTTCCCCCCTTTATGGAATTCCTGGATCTGCCACTGAGTAACTGTCGACAATCAACTTCTGATTCCAATGATGACTTTGTCTTGCTATTAGGCATGTCACAAGGTACTCAAGCAACACCCCTAGCTCCCTGGAAATTCTTTGGGGAACATGGGATGTTAAACTAAATAAGAAAACAAAACAAAAAAATCACTAGATCATGTCATATCACCCCATAAATACCTACACACAATGCATATCACTGCACCGACATCAATGTGAGTAACACTTAACCCATTCAAGACTAGTCCTGAGTATACTCGGGCAGGTGTCTATAATAGAAAATGTGTGTTGTAGCAAAATCAGCCTGTCTTGAAATATGCGTAATGGTTCATGGTATGACAGTGTCCTGCAATTGCCCATTCCAGATACTGGAAGACAAATCCAATGCTTAATCTTGATTACTTACCATCTGAATTAAAACACTGTAGATTCTCTCCAAATATCTAAACTCAGTTTCACATGTGACTAGCTTGTAACATCAGAACTTTGGCATGCTTGTCAAAAAATGAATTGCAAAGAAGAAAATGAAAGAAAAGAAAAAATTACAAGCCAGATTCTCCAGAAACACAGTTTTCTCTCCTTAACAGTATGGCAGCACAATCATTGTTCAGCAGCCAAACATATCAGTTACACTGCAAGTGCAAAGACCGCTGGTTACATAACCTAAGACAAAAAGATGACACGATCAAGACAAGGAAGGCAAATATATCTCCATGCCTGGCTGCAGAAATGATTAAATGGTACACACTGCCCCAGGCAATCTACAACCTGTCTCTGAATTCAATGATCAGACTGCTATGCAAACAAGTCACTGTATGTGGTTGTGGATTTTTTTTTTTGAAAGACATGAGTAGCAATCAAGCAATGAATACTTCACTGAGCATGTCATGGTAGAGTGAATTTATTTTAAGCTTTACCATATCAAAGAGTCAACAAATTGTACCTTGATCATTTCATTGACAAAGTGCCTGGCTATTATAAAAGAAAAAAGATGTTAATCAAGCAGCTACAAAGCTCTTTTATTAAATCCACAAAATATTTTCTGTCTGGGCTTGCTGTGTGATCATGGTTTCTATAAAAAAAAAAATGCTGAAGACAATTAACAAAATTTATCTATGCATCATATTTCATGCATGAATTTCAGTTTACGTACAAAAGAAAAAACAAATGATATGATTGATGATGAATCATGATGATGATGACATATACTGGAGATATTCGACACTTTTAAGTGACAATATTATTACTTAACTTTAATTTCTTTTTTTCTTCAGATCACAGATCAGTTCATATTTCGTCGGTTGAGAATGATAAGGGCGTTAAGTTGCCACTAAACCCATAGTGTTCTGGACAACTTAACGCCCTTCTCATTCTCAACAGACGATTTATGTGTTTCTGGAAAACTCAACATCATTAATTTAATCAAATGCTGGATTTTCCAGCAATTTCCTTCTCCAAAAATGTTACAAGAGGACTTTTCACATGATAGCAAAATAAAGCCACATATTGGGGACATACATTTAAATAGCCATCTCTCAAAAACAATGCAGGAGTCATATCATTCTTGCAGCTTTCTACTTGGTCATGTTCTACTCCACTTGAATCTAAAGAACATTCTATTGCATTACCATGGATACATAACATCTGCATGGCAAGCATATTGCTCTTCCTGTATCAATTGTGGTTTTGTTGGCAATTCAAGCAACTTCTTTTCTTTGAATACCAAGAATACACCTTGTTCTTTCTGTGTAGAGGTTGAGTCACTTTACTCTGATGCTAGAATTGATCTGTCGTGGGCCAAAAAAGAAGAGCAAGTTTCTATGGCAACAGCATGCACAAGCACAGGCGTGACGAGCACAAACACACTGCATTCTAAAGTGATGTTATTCTTTTGACAACACATGCTGGCTAGTTCAATACAGACTGAGTGATCAGGGGAAACGTTATCATCTTAATGGCTTAATTAGATTGATACATTTCACAGACCGGATGCAACTCTAAATGAGACAATGATTTCACCAATGTCACTAGGCGAATTAATCAACTAAAAGTTACAAACTATTCCACTTACTTTTAGCATCATTTGATATACAAGTAACAGCCTTTTAACTAATGAGGTACCGTAACAACTATGTCAAACTGAGGGTTGTTTATATTACAGCTCATTTCAACATATTCTACCCTACTGCCTTGACTGTAAACTTATATATTACGATGTAAATGTCACATTCTTATTTTTCTATATTACTATTTCTGTATTACAAATCATTTTGATATGTAGCTCTCCTAATTCAGTACACGACATCTTTGAAAGTTGAAATGAATAAAGGGATGGTATGGTTTTGTTTGAGATGGGGAACTAGGTTTTAACTTTTTGCCAGATAATTAGAAATTACTAACATGAAATATTAAAGAGCATATTACACAATCTACGAGGAGTTGAACGTTTATTGATAAAAATCGGTTTTGAAATGGCTGAGATATTCTAGTATATTCCACCCTTTTACTAGGACCACTTTGTTTTGCTTTGTATAGTAGAATATCTCGGCCATTTCAAAACCGATTTTTATCAAACAGACTTTCAACTCCCCTTAGATTGCACACGCTTTAATATTTCATATACAATCCACATGGTTCAAAATGATCTCGCAAAAAGTTAAAACCTATCCCCATCTCACCCTAAACTATAGGCCTGCCATCTCTATAAGATAAGTAAGAGGTTATGAAAAAATAGATCTGAATTAGAGATGAGCAAAGAAATAGATAAGATATGTAGGCAGATAGAGAGTGATAGAGAAGAAAAGGGAGAAAATGATTGTATGTGTGTGTGAGAGAGGAAGAGAATGAAGCTCAAAAAGACATGAGTGGAAAATTACTTTTTCTCTCTGTTTATAGGTCAAAATACATTCAAATACATCTAAACGTATCTTAATACGTTCAAGCACAATCATCCAGAGCATAGATAATTCATCCTCAAACCTGAGTCTTTGGTTTACCTAGAGCATGTAATCATACAATGCCCACTTCTCAGTTTGTTTTATCATGTATTTTTTTCAATTGCCCTGAATAACGGGTGACACTCTTGACAGAGTAAATCAACTGTATAATATATGCTAAACTCAGATTTCCATGAAGGAGAGACTCTCTTTTATCAAGTGTACCCAATGTGGAATGGTGCAGGGGCGAATCCAGGAATTCTGTAAAGGGGGGGGGGGGGACGCAAAGCAGTTTATATTTCTGGTTCCATTTCCGGGTTTAATCGGCTGACAAGGAAAAGAAAAAGAAAAAGGCCTTAGGATGAATTTTCCCATACCGCTTCAGCTTGTGGGGTTTATTGACTGACAAGCAACAACACAATAAATAAATAAATAAATAAATAAAAGCTTAGGTGCAATTTTCTTGCTTACTCGTGCTACCTCCAGGTTTCATTGGCTGACAAACAAACAAACACACAAAAAGGCTTAAACACAATTGGCTGACAAGGGATCAAGGTATCCCTCCCACAGTACATACTTTTATTATAATAACAAAAAAATTAAAGGAGCAGCACACATCATCCCCTTTCATTCATTCATTCTATTATTTTCCATTGTGATTTCTTACCTGGTACTTCATCTGTGCCTTCAGCTTTTAACATACACCAACCATCTTGTCGCTTCCTGAAGAGCAGCATTCAGCGACCAGTTTCCTTTTGCTGTTTTATCATATAGCTTTTCCAATCTCAACCTCAGGTCCACTGTTCTATTTTGGAAGTGAACAATGCAAGAAAATCTAAGAATTATTAGTCACTGAAAGCTACATGTCATGCAAACAAAAATATTGATAAAGTGCAGTATGTTTGCACAGAGTGGTGCATGTTGGTTCAACTGTTGTATTTTCAATAGTTGCAAAATAATAACACTATTTGTATTAAAAACTTTCTAACTGCCCCTTTAATCAACTACTGCAGTCACAATCAGTTTATAGGTAGTTATTTATACTTCTCTGTCCTGTATGATGTTCCAAAAACAAACTTAACATTGGGATTTTCACATCAACCTTTCCTGGAAAAAAGAAACAAACAAAAAACAAAATTTGATTATAATAATTCATAGCTGTTTCTAATCGCCAGTATCACACCACTATCTTTTTCAACAAATCATTGATTCTGAAGACATACATTCAACTGGTGTCAAAATATGTGACATTGAATTACATTTCATAGATCACAAGTCATGTTCATTCACTGCAGACGAGTCAAATATTTTCAGACTCAAATTCTTTTCTAAGCCAAGCCAGTGTATTCAAGAGTCTAGACTTTTTGTCAGTCAAATAACTTTGTTTTCTATTGAAAGGGAAACACTGGGGGTCGCTGGGGTATACACAAATATATAGGCAGCGCCAACACTCAAGGGTCAATAAGATTGTTTATGACAACGCTGGTCAAAAGTTGAGCTATGGGCCAAGGTTTGGGCTTAATAAACGCTGGCCTGGACGGTCGACGGGTCGAAACGATCCACCATATACCCGCTGCAGCGGCAGTTGAGCGACTCCAGCATAGTGCACTTCGGGGGAAGTGTGGGGAGGGTCTTATGCCAACCGCCACCAGCGGAGCAGGTGCATATCCAACTGTAATCTGGCAGCTGCCTGGTTCCAAAAAAAAAAGAAAAGTACCTCAACAAAATATCCTCAAACTGTGTAAGCAAAATCAGCAAGTACTTACCTGCTCTTCTAACCCACTAAAACATGTCATCAAAGGTGGCAGGGATATATCTGCATAACAGCGATGTGGTGTGGCAAAGTTTGTTATCTTTGGCGGAGAGTGACTGCAGATCAAAGATTGATGGTAAGACTACATACAGGTGGTAGTAGAGGAGCGTGGTTGGTTTCCCCGGTAGCTATGAATGGGCTCCGATCCGTACGGGTAAGTGCGCGCGCTCTTCTTCTTGAACTATTCATATGGCAATCAATAGGTTACTGGCGGGGGAGTGGACGTGTAGCACTAAATGAACTAAAGCGTCGAGAGATTCGGAACGCGATGAATGGGGGTATTTTCATGTTTTGAAAGCACCCATAACAAATAATGCAGGTAAACGATAGCTAGCACTTTGTTGGTTTCCCTTTGTCGCAACGCAAGCCCATCACGTTGATTGATGTAGAGCAAGAAAACACTATCTAGCTTTTCATCTCCTTATTATGGTGTACCAGTTCCACCTCCCTGGATGTACTTTTCCCCCAGAGATGTCAGTTCGATCTAAACACGAGCTGCTGAGGGTATCGAAAAGAATTCAGAGAGGGTGAGAGAGAATTGATATGCTAGGGTTTATTTAACAAAATCCAGCTTCACTTGAGAGTTCGATTATCAAATCCAAGGCAAATCAGACGAGGCATTTGATTTGTTACAAAACTGTTTTAGAGCATAGGCCCAAGTGATCTGAAAATAACTTTGTTGATTTTTTTATATCATTCGTTTTAATTTCCTTCTGTCTGTTTTCAATTACGACGACTTAAATGGTATTCGGGCATACAGATACAGACAGGTTATGTGTGTATCTTTCGAAAGCTCTCGTCGCTTTTGTTTTCCTACCAAACGATACAATGTTCATTATCAATGCCCCCCCCCCCAAAAAAAAAGAAAAAAAAAAGGAGAGAATATCAACCACACCATATCGTATCTACGTGGGACCTATTCATCACCAGCCATAAAGGAACATGGCTAACCTTATCACTGTTGTAAACGATTCCAGCTGAAATACACTTGATTGACTCAAGAAAGAAACTAAAAGAATATTACTCGGAAGGGTAGAAAAGGCTAAAGGATTGATGTGGGGCGTGTATCAATAGGGTGGTGAAAGGCCACAAGTATTGACCCTCCCGTTCTTTGATAACACCCCGGTGATAAGACGTTCAGTCCATATGGATTCAGGATTGTAAGTTTTCAAAGATTCTTCAATATTGTATTATCTTTAATCATTTTCTTACACTAAATTAACACTTCACCAGTAAACTAGATACAAATGGGCTTAAAACTAACAATAGCCACCCAACTACAATGAAATTCGGTTTTCAAAATAAGAAATGATATTAGAATATGAAGAAAGACACAGTGTCATTGCTTTTTGCGATGTACGGACTCTGTTCTGCGATCAGAGAATAAACATTAATAAAATCGATGAGCGATTTCCATTCAACATTTTAGCACTATTACCTTGAAATAATTATAGACACTGGCATAATTGGTAGATATAGGGGTGCGTCATCTGATTTGCAGTGTTGTTACATTTTTTTTTTAACATTTAAAAAAAAACTTAACAAAATAACAGCACAAACTTAGTTATAAAAAAAAAAAGGATGGCGAGGCAGATGTGTCTAATGATTATCGTGCAACAAAGAACCGATCAAAATAACCTTTACACAGGTTTCAGTGCTCAAAATTTATCTTATTATAGCATGTAAAAGAATTATTCACTTTGCAAAGTAGCATGTTATCAAGATTGGTACTTTATTTTCCTTTTGCAAATGTAACACATAGAGATTGGAAAGGGGCGGCAAAATTTGTTTGTTGTCTTTGTTTTTGTCGTTTCTTATTCCATGTTCTTGCTTTCAGTGGATTTGCCACATAAGCGATTCAATATATTTCTTTCTTTCTTCTTTTTTCTTTTGGTGTTTGGGGGATTTGACGTTCCGTT